>NW_019211460.1:16323892-16362451 GCF_002443255.2 Varroa destructor
ATATAGAGAGAGAGAGAGAGAGAGAGAGAGAGACAGTTGAGTAGGTTAGACTGGTGCTTATACGCCTTTTCGGGGTGGGCGAACAGCTTATGGTGTCGAAGTCGCCTACATTGGAATACAGGAACCGTGTCTAACTATCACATTTTAATGAAATAGACTAGAAATAATGAACTTGTTCCTACATTGATTAATACATGCAACATAAACACGATATAAATCGTACGGAACAGGTCAGCTCAATTCTAGGCAAGACATTCAGTAGTAGCTATGGTTTGCACAAAACAGTAGTAAAAGCGGGAAATAATTATCGGATATTATTTTTATAACAAGGATAGGTGCAAAGGGACTACCGTCCACGTTTGTCTTGATATGATTTTCGAGAACCTCAGCTTGTACACCAGGCCCGTCAATTGTGAGTGAACATGAACGGCATATTCCGTGGCCTTACGTCTCTCCTAGCATTTGCCTGTTCTGCTAAAAAAACGATTCAAAAACCGTCAATTCTTAGAAGCACACTAGTAGCCGTATTATATTAATCATAATATAAAGGGCACCTTCAGACAATAGTCAGTCACATAGATTTGTCGTAGTCCTCTTCAAGGAGCATTGCGTCATGAAACATTATGTATTGAAGCATATATTTTTCGTGTATATATTACTGTCTTTTTCAAATATAATCAAGCATTCTCTTTCAATCGGCTCAACACAGATAGTAATAATGTCTCACAGTCGTTCAAGTGACAATGCGCAGTCTTTAACCACCAACGTTTCTCCTAAACAACCAGCAGAAGGCACCGTTCGAACACCTTGAAATATCACAAATACTTACGAATAGCACAATTTAGCTTACTTGTGTCCTTCTAGTTTAGCGCCTGTACACAATGTTCTTATATACTAAATGATATTCATTATTATCTAAATTCAAATTCTAAATACGACATTGAGGCACGTCCATATACTGCCTCAGTGCTGGAGTGCCTATTAAAAAAAGTATCGGAGAAATGCGCTAGGCTTACAGATAAATTCCAAGGTTGAAGTTCTAACCTATCTTAAGGCCGTAGTAGGCGGTCGCTGTGTAGGCGGCGACGCGTGGCTGGTAGACAGCTCCAGCAAACCTGCTTATGGTGAATCTCAATGAAGTGGACCATCACCCAGTTTCAATTTAATTGTTTAGCTCTACAGTTCGAAAGTTAATTAGTCAAGCACTTGTCGGTATCTACATGAATAACGGCCGTACCACGCCGTCAAAAGATCTTCAACGGGCTTTGTTGTCTTGCGAGCTATCTCTACGACTGAAAGCTAAACGCAAATGGATGGAAACTGGAAAATCTATATGTCGGTAGGCGCTATTTCCGTGGTCGAAGTTCAATAACAGATAACTTCACACAGAAAACCCATGAAGAAGACCTCTCAGAGAAAAATAACTTATTTTTTAAATTACTGTATTTTTACTTTTTCCTTTTTGCTCAGATATTTGACTCTGTAGACCGTAAAATCCCTCACAACATTATATGAATCCTACACCGGTCGTGATGCATTCTGTGCAATCGCATTTATTTAATAGATCTGAGTTTAATATCTAGACTGGGTTTCTTCTTCTTGTCGTCGGGTGCTACACTAAGCGTATCTCGGCAGTTACGTTCTAGTTCTCTCCCGGCTTGTTTTTTTGTGAAATACATTAGATATATTTGTGTAATTCTGTTTTGGTCTCTTTCTGTCTTGTGCAACTCGACTTTTATAGCTGGCTCAGGACATCCAGGCCTGACAGGGTGTATGGGGCAATATTCTTTTGTACGGCAAGATAATATATATATATATATATATATTGCATGGTAGTAGCGACCAACATACAACGAAATATACAGCTCCATAAAAATATCAGAATATTTTATCGTTCCCAACATATTTCTTGAGCCCGGGTATTACACAGTATCTCTAACTTGTTTCTCTTTTTAAAGGCCCGTTTTTACCCATTAGTCGGCTCTATTGCTGTGACTCTGGTCTTCTGCTAGCTATATCTCCTGTTATATCACTAGTTAATTTTTAATGTCACCCGTTCATTGACCGTCAAGAATGAAGCGAACAGTCCCTCTACATGTCTTGATTATATTGTCGGCGCCTTCAACTTAGTTGCCCCAGGTTTTTGCATCTGAAACTACGGGGCCTAAGATAACAAAGCTCAGCGACGTTTTACAAGCCTAGAACTTTTCTAAATAACTTGTTGATCCGAAACTCTACACGCCTGTGGGTTAGCGCAAACGAACCCATACATGGTTTTATTTAAATCTTAACGTTCAATCCTTTTTAACCTTCTCAATATAACTGAGTACGATAGAAAAGCCATTTTATGCCAACGTCTGTACCCTGAAGTGGAAACACGATAGTCATAGGGTAAGCTAACCTAAATGAAAGCTGTTTAGACATTGCTTCTTTCTTTTCAAGTAACAATGCCGAATTTAATAGCGGAACCGAGTTCCGCTGTGAGTGTTTTCCAAGTAGAAAGCCATTTCTCCATGCATCTAAAAGGCGATTCCAACGAAATAAACACAGGATCTGTAGCCCTGCTAAGCTCCAGTTATATAATAATCGCTTTGGATTACGTTATCGAAAAGTGTGGCATAGATAGCGTAAACGGTTCCTGGGAAACTCCCACAAGTAAGTTATCCATTTATTTTCGACTAATAAAAATAGGCTGGAATAAAGCTTTGAAAGTTTTTCTAAAGAGCTCTCCAAAAGGTTCGCTTTCGAGTAGACAAAATATTTATCTTCATTTATCGTTTTTTTGCTTGATAGTTACACAGCTGTGTTCCTCCAGCACGCTACCACGGCCCGGCTGAACCACCATGAATGACTTGCATTTATGAAGATTCTGAAACCGCATCGGAAGGTTGGTAATCGTCAGATTAGGATGGGCTTATTGGGCAGTACGCAGTCATAGACTAGCATCAAGATGTGCCTTAGTAATATCAAGATTACGAGCGTAAAGCTTTGCAGAGGATAACCAGTATATCCAGGTCGATACTTACTGAAAACGTGTGCCCACATGCATTTACGTTAAACTTTTACGTAATAGTGTTTTGTCAAGCCTGAGGTTTTGAAAAAGCAAGTTTTAGACCAAAGGAATGTTTATTGCTGACTTCCGTAAATCTGCAAGTAGTATCGTTAATAAAGCAATCTAGTAAATATTTTTTTGTAAAAGATACGTCCACACACATACAAAACTGAGACAACCGGATTGACTGTCGTCTGCACTTTCATCTCTTAGCTGGTAGCTCTCACAAAATGCGATGAAAAATAATATTTTTTTGTTTGACTATTATCAAAATGACACACCGATACATGAAAAAGACAGGATTATGCGCAATAGATATGAGTGGTTTATATTGAGGTTTGTTTTTTTCAAGTAGAAATATCAATTAATTCGTTCAGTTTAGGTAAATGAGATCGTTTACCTTTTCAGCGACGAGGGTACAATCCAACGACTCGAAGTCGTCCACCCTACAGTTCGAGGTACCGTAGACAGCAGTAAAATTGTACATCGGGAAACGGCATGGCTAAATAGAATGAAATATAAAGCGGCAAGTCGTTATCGATCAAGCTAAACTTTGAAGTGTTCCCGTATTGCGCAGATTCACGGTAATCCCCTGTGACACTGCCGTTGATAGAGTTTTTCCTAAGATATTCAGATAGATCTAAACCAGGTTTCAGTCTACCGTACCCCGAAGTCATATTTAGCGAGCACAGCGCACTCCAGTCTCCTTTAAGGGCATGTTTAACTGCAAAGGAACGATGTCTAACCTTTTTGTAGGCATTGACAACTTCGACAAGGATATCTTGGAACTCTTGATGGTTTTGTTGAGAATAGAAATGAGCGGCATATTCGGCAGCCAGACGAATTTCGCTATCTTTAACATCTCGCGGCTCCCAATCCATGTCACAATCGCCTGGAACGCCATAAAACTAGGTTGTCGCTCAAATATTGTTAAAAAAAATTCCGGGTGCTATTTTCAAGCCTAGTTACTTAATCACGAGCTTTAAATTCGGACGGTGAAAAAAATGAAAGCAGATTTGTTTGTGCGTTTAATACTGGACAATCTCTCTAATTGTTTTGTAAATAAACACTTTACATTGGGCACTACATCTTCATGCTACGATACAACACGTCACCGTGATCCCCACAATAATTTTTTATCGATTCTTCATGACTTTTTTTTTCACTAGATCTCCATTTGCAGGGAACCCATAACACCGCATCCACACTCACTAGAAGAATCTCTACGAACCGATACAAGAATTGTTGACAGCGGTCGTTAAGTCGCACACGATGGCCAGCACCAGAGCGGCGCCAACGAAAGCTTTTATAACAAACGCCATTAAGACGAAGCAGTAACACTTTGAAGCTCCTGCTGCCAGCAAAACGTCCTAAAACGGATTGAGTCGCCCAGAAAACGGGATACCTGGGCGCACGAAGCAACTATCCACTGTCAACACCGACTATTGACTCTATCTGAAATGGCAATAGGCTTGCTATTGGTTGACAATTGGCAAAGCGGCGTTCTTCTGCCACAGGATCGATGGCAAGTAAACAGCGTTATCTTAAAACAGATTTAATCCCCCGGGTCTCTTGACGTGATGATGGTCGGCAGATTTCACGGGGTGGCTTTTTTTTCGGATAATCAGGAAAAGTGCATACGCATGGCTCTACTGATCGCGTTACTCGTAAGCTGGAAAGTACGTTCGGTAATCGGATTGATTAGCTAATGAGCGGTAGTTGGAGAAGCTTAGCTTGTAGCTTCCAAATAGAGAAGAGGAGTAGATACGCGCGAAGCTAACGATAGGAAACGGCTCGTAAGAACGTTGTTTTCCGGCCTTTTCCTATCAGTTAGCGTTAAGAGAGATAGCTTTTAGAACGGAACGATAACTGAGTAGTCAATAAGCTATGATGTATGTCTATTCGTGTCTTCTTCTTAAAACTTCTGTATCCAAAAGTCAGATGTACGAAAAATGGCTTTCTGAGCTATTGTGGTAAATTTTCGAGCTCTTTTTGCTTGAATCAGAATCAAGAATTTTCCGGTTTACCTGATAGAAATATTCTTTTGAATTTTTTTTTCAGAGGCGCATGAAAATGGCGAACCTCATAAAGGAGGCTTCCGATCTCCTTGACGCTTCGTCCAGAGAAAAAGTGTTCGACGACAACAACAGCAACTGATCTTCGCAATCGCTAGATGCCGACCTTAATGATTAAGAAATAGAAGAAACATCTCCCATTAAGGTGCTCACTTGATTACAACCTTGTTGACCTATGCCAACAAGATACAAGTAGAACGCATTGCGCGCTCCGGTTATGCTTAACCGACTCCAGTCTTCAAAATCGCATGAGCTTATTAAGAGCCTGATCTACTTTTCATAGATTCATTTGAAACTGGAACGGAATCGAGGGAGTGAAAGCGACAGACAAAGTTAATAACTTTTTCATAACTAGGTAATGCAACTTTATTTTCTAAGGGCTATTAACAAGTCGTCTGTAAATCATGAAGAGATGAGACGGTAGTATAGTACTTGATGAATTTTGTTGGGGACTGTCTATTGCTAGCGGAAAACTGCTCACTTTTCATAGTTTAGTAGCCGTTCTAGCAGCGTTCACATATACAAAACTAATGTATTTCTATAGCATAATGTAGGGTACTGCAGTAACGACGTACGAATTTTTTTCTTCTGATCTGACGTTTGTGCTGGGCGCTAACCGGATTGAGAAAGCGATTTGTTCAGCGGATTAGCGTACAACCGGCTCTCTCAGTAGAAATACGGAGCCCAAGCAAGACTGCTGGTCAAAATTTCGCGCCGCTAACGTAGCAGCGCTAGCAAATATGTCCTCTGTGTACTTCTCGTGTTTCCCCTTTCCTATTTGCATTCGTTGCCCATGACTTGTGAGCACCCACAATAATTATATCCAAATCATATCATTTCGGAGCACTCGCGAAACTGTCGCCTAGTTTTATATGATTGTTTATTCGTTTCTGATAATATTTAGACGATTTCTGCGTATGTTTTTGTTAAACCTGCATTCTGTGAGAAAGACTTTGAGTATGCCTTCGGACAACCGCTAAAAATAGCTTATGTGATGAACAAAGTGGCATTTTTTCGTCTGGAAATTTTTGATAGCGCATAAATTATTTGTATCATTACGTTGCAGCCATGCTCTAGCACTCTGTAGACTACGGCATCAAGCAATTTTTGTACGAAATAAGCATTAGACCGTTAACTGCGGCAGCCACAGATTTACTTCGACAGACTAATGCTCAAATACTATTTCGTAATGTAGTTGTTTATTTTGTCAGCGTTTTTTACGGTTCCACTCGTAACGATGCTACTAGCACTTCCTAGAGGTATTTATACTGGAAATATCGTACGAAACCTAAAAAGCAGGCTCCCATTATCGTATAGTTATGAGCCAACACATACACACAGACGGAACCGCATCGCTAAACATCTCAGCGTCGCGGAAAGTTCGTGACGGGAAGTCCCTTGTAACACACACACACACACACACGGAGGTGTCTCCCTATCGGAAGCACACGAGGCACACGTTCATCTGAGTTCCAGTTAGCGACGCAAGCGGACATTACAATTTCTTCTGCCAAAATGAGCCCTGTTTCTAGCTGACTTCGCTATTGCCACTGACCTAACGGAATCTGCTGTGTACCCCGCCAGCGAGTAATGTCAAAGTTGAACCCCGAAAGCCACAGAAGAAAAACATTTAGATGTCTCTCCCAGCAACTGCTTCGTCGTCAGCATTGTTCACTCGTGGTCTGCGGTGGGGAGTTAGTAAGATTTCTATTCGTGCTCGACGATGTCGCTACGAACCAACAAAAACCATGGAACATTTCGTGTGGTGGAACGTTAAAAAGCTGCCAATCGTTTAGGAATGAGCGAACTTCCCTGAGCCGGTTTCATCCTCCCACATAAGAGAGGCTGACTGATTGGGGAACACAACCCCTGAAATAGCAATGGCCATATATAAACTAAATGCGTTACCGGTTCGAAAACTTCTACGACGCGTTTCCGTCGTACTCGCACACAACTTATATGAAGCCAGTGACTCTCACATCAAATTAGGTACCATCTATTAAGCATCCATTCAACTGCGGTAAATCTAGACTTTGCCTTAATCAACTAGTTCGATATCAGTAAACGGATTATCGAACAACGGTTAAAGAAAACAATCATATCCGTATCGAATAACTGACACGTGAACCGGAACTTTCGTACGAGAAGTGGCTATGGGTGACCAGAATTGCATATGTTTGGGTGTTAGAATGAAACTAAGGGGCTTAGTGGCATGCTTACTTGTGTTCGTGTTGGTCACCGCCGAAGGTGCTTTTACTAGTGAGGACTTGATAAATCTGGAAAGTATAAAAGTCAGCGATGCTCTCCTACAAGAACTTCAGGATATTGATGAAGTACGAATTATAGAGGTGCCCCAAAATAGTCATGAGCCGTTCATGGGACAAGGAAATCAGAAGACAGTGCGCACATTTACTGGGATGCTATATCGAAAACCCGGCAAAGGTTTAGGTGAGTTCATGGACTGAAAACGATGCGTGTCCTTTAAGCTTGCTCAAGGACGCATGTCTAGTGGCGATGTTGATCATTGCATAATTGCGTCCGCTTAAGTGTTTCATGTCATGGATTTTAGCTTACAGCTATCTGAGATTGAACTTAAGTAATGCTTAGTTTAACCTAATGTTATTGTTCTTTTTTCGTCTTGGCTTCTGTGTCAAAATCTTATCTTATGAATTTTTTTTATATGTTTTACTGAACGTCAGGATAATATAAATACGCCCGTGTAAAAACAAGCGCATAACGAGCAACCAAAACAATATAATAATTTCTGTGAATAATCAAATTTAGCAAAAATGATCTTACAGGACAAGAGAATAAATCAACAGCGTAGTCTGTTTGATCTAATTAGAGGCCTTCGAGAATAGTAAAAAGGGGTTGTAACTTAAATATATTCGCATAAACACAGTACTCCGGTTGCTTCCGTATATTGATACTGTTCAACTTGACGGGCGCGCAAAAAACGTTTATCTTCTTTGTGTCGTTCAAATAGTCCCGATTCATGAAATGTTGATCTACTTAGTAACCAATATCTTACGCCTGTATTCTCGGCTCAACACTGCTATCAGGTCCTGGTTCATTCGCGCAGGAGAAAAGACGCGAACCTGTTATAATAACAAGCGATCGAGACCAGATGATGTTCGTTAACCTGGGCGCCATCTTGGGCATGCCACACGTCGGGATTGCTCGGCTGCCACTTTCCATTCTCAATAATCAGCAATATGAGGTGGGTTGTCGCGCTCCGATGTTCCCATTAATGGCACATTAGTCTGTCATTAGGTAATTATTTGGGTAACAATGCCAATAGTCTCCGAATTGTCAGTCCCTGAATACCTCAAATATTCCTTAAAGTGGGCTATAAAAGCCTGAAATCTAATAAATATATATAATAAATACTTGCATTTACGAAGGGTTTTGCTATATCTTAGGTTCAGATAGGTACTATTTGAATCGGCATTTAAATGTCTCAAGGCCAGCCCACATCTGGTCAGTGGTCTCGTTTGCGCAGGCGAATTCACGAATGAAACGTTATTGATGATCCAATGCTTGAAAAAACAAGATCGGATCGTTTTTGTTATACTATCTTGACCTCGAAAAGATCGTTTAAGACAGCTTCCTGTTTCGGTAACATGGAAATGTAACACAAGGGATCCTTTATCGCATGTTATCGAAATATAAAAAGTAGTGTCGATAAAGCTGTCGATAAAGAGGTCTGCTTGTTCCAAATTCATCGAAGGCAAAGCGCTAATTACCAAGTACAAATAACAACTTTACCTATGAGCGCTTGCAATGTAAACGAACTCTCTTCTCGAGTTATGTTTTCGAGAGTAAGTTAATTTCATAAGTGAATTTTCTTTTCTAAACCTACTGTTACGACAGATTACTGCTCAACATGGTCACATACGCATTGTAGAATTCGATATCAGACTTTAGACATTATTATCTTATGGTGTACTAAAGTGGTCCATTCTTACAAATAAGTTATGCGACCATCTAGCCAATTATATAAGTGGGCTAATTTTTTCCTGCAGGGTCGAAGATGGGTTGCGGTGCCTTCTATTCCGCATGAAACGAAGAATAAAGTTGTCAAGCTTCCACCTGTTATCCGAGTCACTCCGATTTCAGGAGTCAATATCAATTCGATCGATTCCAAGGCTATGTCAACCCAGTTAGTTCGCTTAAACTCCTTGCAAAAGTCCCCAACGAACAACTCTTCTGGTGATAGCAAAGAAAATGCTTCCGGCACTGGACAAGAGCCAGCTAAAGACTCTAAAAACAATTCACCTCTTAATCTGAAGTATCGAGATCAGTACGTAGGTGATCAACAAAGGAGAGCCCAAAAAGGTTATTCTGAATCGTCCAACAATTCGTTCGTTATCCCGCAGCGACCGCCGCTACAGCATCTGTACCGAAACCAACATCTGGGCGTTTCGTCCCAGCCGATTCCTGCTGCTATAATGCCGCCAAAGTACTACCAGCCTTATTTACGACCTGTTCAAGGAACGACACGGCCTCAATTGCCGAACCACTCAATGGCGTTGCCGGCGAAAGTGCCACGTGTTACCTCGTCCTGGATACCTGTCGGCAAACCGCTTAGTCCCGAGGACTTTATGCATATGCCTACCTTAACTGCACAACCGATTCGGCGCACCCCTAAGATGCTTATTCGCCAACTGTTTGGCGGTACCCAAGACAATATCGTTATTACAACTGACAACAATGAACAATTCTTCCAGGTAATCATATATGAGCGTTATTGCTTTTTTTTTTTTTTTTTTTTTTTATCTGACATTGATACGCGTAGATTGCAAGTGAAATTTCGATGAAGCGTTTCTCTAAGGAACGAGTTGACCATTACATCAGAATGTTGACTTATAATTAGCCATAATGTAACGAACTTTGAATATATTAAACGTTAACGAATAGCACCTCTTCTGGTATACTTTTATTTTTCGTTTACCCTCTCAATTTAAAAATACAAGTTGCGGCCATAATTATACGTTTTATGTGTCTTCTTATTTTTCTGACTTATAAAACACAACCAAGAAACTTCATTGAAAGCTGTACGAGTGAGCTGCAAGTGAATTACTATAAGCCGATTCGTAAATGTTTTAAACTTTGCTTTCGCTAACTAGGCATTGCTTCAGAATGCTGGTCCCCAGCACGAAACGAAGTGTGTCCATGCCCGGGTTAGAATCCTAAAATATTACATATTTCTAGATTGACTTTTGTCTTTGGCAAATCTCTAGCGATAGAAGGATGCAAAAATAAGCGTTGATGAATATTTAGCAGTGACTCCTTATTTTCAGGACGATGCTCCACTTGTTCCAGCGCCCTCAGCGGTCGCACCTGTCATAGCGCTGCTATCGCCTGTTAACCTAGAAAGAGGTGCACTGCGGTCGGTGGTACCCTCTAAAGAACTGCACAGAAACGCAGGGCTTTTGTTGGATCAAAAACGTCGATATCCTTCATATTTCGGTTAGGTGACCATTTGATTAAGTATGGCACGTACATGCGCAGTATAGGCAATTGATACCATGTGTAGGGGATTGTACCAAACTGAACAGGAAAAGTCCGCACTGCAGCATTCGGCGTGAATACTCGATGGGTATTAAAATATATACACACCAACGATCTTAGATGCCCTCCATGGTCCAGCTTTGTTCTTAAAATATATATGTATATGAGTCATTAAACGCCCTTGAAGATCAGAGGGCCACCTGTAATGCTGATCTGACGAATCCTGATCGATCAGATGTATTGTTTAAAGAATAGAAATCTGAGTTGCTTAAATGGTCACGAGCTAAAATGGGCATGGCACGGATCAGGGGGGTATGTCTTAGTGTGATTCATTGAAATGCGGTTCGTCAGATTAAAAATGAACTTCTGAAAAGTAATATCCTTTTTCCTACCTGCCTTCACCCTGCACAACATAGATAAAAAAAAAAAAGAAATAGTTGTTTATGTAACATACTGTGCCTATATTTATTATTACGTTACAATTGATGAATAAAAGCAATCTAAATGGTGTCAAGAGTGTCATCATTTTTCTAATGCATAATTAAAGTCTAGCCTAAATTAACTACCGAAGTGTATGACTGCCAACTCTATTATTAGAGATACTATTCAACACGAATAATTACGATTTCTATAGAATAAAAATACTCTAATAAATAAAAATACTTAATAAAGAAAGTAGAAAATATATTTGTAACATTTACAAAGGAACTAATTGTTTCACTGCAATGAAACTCTATGGAGAATATAGTTAATATTGAACACAGTTCTCTATGAGCGAACGCTAGCAAATACATCGACGCCCACAAGCAACACCGAAAGCCACCATCAGGAGTACTCGCACTCACGTAGGCAGCGTGTAGATCCGCTGAAGTTACATAAGACAAGGGTTCTAATTTTACTAAAGGCTTTTGTAAATTCAGTTAAACAAGACCGCTACTCTCCCGCCCTACCAAGTTGACACAAGTGTCTTTATTGCTATTGACTATTTTAACAGCAATCTTAGAAAGCCGCTTGCACAACGGTGTTGTCATGGGCTTAGGATGGGTGGTAAATGGTCGTGATGATTCTAACTGTTCAAGAACTCGTTCGCGCAAGCAACGTTTAGCCATGCGTATGACCACGTAGACATCATTTCTATCCTTTTTCTTCAAATAGAAAGACCTTTTTCCTTATTCTTCTCGCTCTGTTTTTTGATTTATCAGACATATTGCCGCGACAAATCTAGTAAAATAATAAAAATCTAATAATAACAACTCTAAAAATTGCCTTTAGATTTCTAATTTTTGTCCTGATTTTCTATCATCCGCGCATGCCGCAGAGACAAAATTAATATCGTACTTCGAAGCATCGTCGATCCTAGCAGCCTCGTTGCCAAGGTCAAGACTAAGTGTAAAACAAAAATTATTACGTTAAGAGTTTTTATAGGCTGAAATGCGTTGCTGTACTTACCTTCAACTGCCACATCGGTCTGCTATGGGCTAAGTGAGTGATTAATAGAATGGGTCGATTTGCCCAAATATTACATTGTCCCATTGCAGTTGTTGGATTGTCTCGACGATCGTTGGTTACCGATGCAAAGCGGTGGCAATTGCTAGTAAGTTTTTGCGGTGTCAATTTGAAAACTGTGTAAAATTATCTACCGACTTAGCGTGATGTGTGTAAATTTTCTCCGTACAAACGATCGAAGTGTGCTGAATTTTACGTCCAGTACCGCCGTCAGGCATTTCACAAAGCGGCTGTGGAAAAACGTGTGTCTACGCCCAGGTTTGGAGCCAGACCCCCAAATGATCCGACCTTGCTGTATCTATACCGATTTAGTGAATTTTTTATTTACATATTTAGATCGCTTCATGTACTACAGGACGCGGGAACAGACTCGCGTTTTTCAAGTAATTGCACGTATAAAAAGTTCCTTCCCGAAGACCGATGACTTCGAAGATATTCAAATCTGCTAATGAACTATTTGTTACACGTTTCTTTTACACTCGTATATAAGCGTTTACCTGAAAACCGTAAACGTATATTTGTAATCGAGTATATATGTAAAAGAAAACTATGGTATATATCTAGTTTTTTTACCACTGAAAGAGATTTTTGACCTTGTTGATTTCTTGTCCATGCCAGTTATTGCGTTGGACCCTGTGGCTTTAAAATAGATTATATATTTGTGGCGGAAATTTCAGAATCGGTTCTAATTTTAAATAACTTCGGCTTGAATTGATGATGTACATCGTAACGTTCTGCAGGAACCGCGGGGGCTGCTTATTTGGCTGTGTCAAAATATGCGCGATGATTTTTACCATTTCGCGGGCTCTTAATAAAAATTACATATTCTTTTTAATTTATTTAAGATGAGACGAGTGCAGCTATGATGATACTTACTCAGGGAAAAACGCTTTTGTGTAGTATGCGTTGGGCCTGTATGTAAAGTCCACGTGTCAAGGAGACGCTTTGCATCGTAACGTGCCGTTGCAAGCCCAATGTATCTAACCAACATCATCGTGATCATTTGTTGTCTGATAAAAAAAAAAAACACTTTTTTTTAATTATTCTACAAGATCGTATAGACTACTTGGCATTAGTGCACAAAATACATCGTTAGGTTGAGGTACGTATACAGTCTTGCATTGATCGACAAGTTACGAATGCTTGCTTTGTCCGAATTTTACCAATTGGTATCTCGAGAATTAGGCGTTTGCTACTTTCATCTATTATTCCGCCAACGTCAGAGATCATGTACATATACACCAGTTTTCACTCATGTCTATATAATCCTCTTCAGCGGCCCCCTTGAATGAAATTCAGAAAGTCGTTGCACTCTAGTGTAAATTGCTCGTACTGTTGATGACTGCAATGAACAGCATTGTTTCCGAGTTCACCTCAACGATCGCATAGAAAGCTGAACGAATTTTGTCGTGCGTATCATGAAAATCTGATGCGGCTCTTCGGACCGGAGTCTGGCCAGCCATTGACGGATGCCGTTGTGAATTCTAACGTTTTTGTAGCGGAGGATTTCGGCGGCGAACTAAGGCTAATGAATCTGGATTCAATAAATGATGGTCGAAGAGTTCACCTTGCGCTGGCCATATTATTAGGCTTAGTTAGAATTTTAGGGGATCGAAATATTCAATTCGTTCCTTTTGTCATCCATTGTGAAATGGTAAAAGTCGCTCATTTTGTAGAATGTAGCTAAATTTAGTAAACTGGCAAAAAATGGGCCAAATAGGAGATTTTGCCTTTTGGGCTCCTATTGGCAAATGATGTGGTACCAATTAGGAAAATGCGTCTTAACAATATAGTATCCATACGAAAAGATTTATTTGCCACATTCCAATATTGTAACAAATAACAAGAAATAACTGGAAAGAAAATAGTTTTTTTTGGGTAATTTAAGCTTTAATAACAGCTTTGTAAAACATGTAAAGACAAAAACAATACAGTATCACTGTGAATGCTCGCTGCTGTACTCTTCAATGTCTCCACTAGATTCACAATAACGAAATGCTGTTTAAATCGTTGTTTTCAAAATGTCCTTTGAAGTGATGTCAGTAATAACGCGCAACTGTCACTTAACAGATAGCATCACTTTGGGCTTTTCCACAGATTCTAGAGCACTCGTGATATATTATTAATTTGTATTTACTCTATATGATCGATTTTTTATCACCCATAATCAATCGCTTTAGGAACGGCTCGACTCTGTTGCAGTTCCGTCAAGTTTCGCAGATGGAATTATTTTGTGTGGCAGCTAAACGTCCAACCTTTTTTTTGGAGCCTTCCTTCGAATAGTTCAACACAGCTGAACAGTAGATGTTTAGTTCCTTGGCAATACCATGGCTACTTGTTACTTGTCAACTTTCGCAATATCTTTACCGACGTCTTCGTCATTACCTAACCACTGCAAGAACAACATTTAACGCACGTCGGAGTTTCGACAGCGAAAGCGTCAGAGCCTCTTTTCGGACCGTTTCTTCTAGTAACGCATCTGGACCATAAAAAGAATACATCTTTATATGAGCTTGTGTGCCCCTATCGTAATAACACTGTAAAATATAGTGAATCGTTACACGAATCTCATTCGTGTTTCAACGAAGTAAGTTATACCATCTACTGCACTGTTAAATTTCAGTTTCCAAATGATGCCATTGCGACTTAAATTATCCAAGATGTGAGATTTTAAAATCACCGTTAATACTTACTTTTTCGACTGGCCCACACGTATGTACATATATTTTCATACTGCTGAAAAACGCTTATTCCGCCCTGTATATTCAGGTACGAACAAGCACGCCGTCGAACTTTATCTGCGTTCTCATTTCGGAGGGGGAGGCACATCTTCTAAGTTTGTCTATCTGTTTAAGGCCGCTAAAAATTGTTCATATCCAATCTGAGTCACTGCGTCAGATTGTCTCCATTTCGATTCCCTGCATTGTGAACCTGTCGCTGGACATTGTCCTCGCTCAGTTCAAAGAACTATCATCATAACTGTGCCATATAGTTTCGCCAGAGGATAAATCACTGCTGTAATCTACATTACCACTATAGGTAATGTATCAAAGACCCCAGAAGACTGTTTTAGATTGACGACTAAGAAATACCAAGCAAATAGGAAGAAAGAACATTACACTTAGCCAAACTAATTAAATCAAATTTAATATACGAGCAGTTATTTTCTCTTGTCTTCCACTGTATCACGCAAGCCTGCGGCGACGCCATAGAAATTTTGCTTTGTAGAACAAAAGAAAATGCTAGCTCCTTTTCAACCTATATGAAATAAAATAGTGTTTGCTTATTCTTATAATTTCTGTTTGCTGGTTGGATATGCCTATGCCGCGTAACTTAAACATTCGTCGTGCGAGTTCGCATTACCCTACTTGCTTGAACTCCGTAAAAAACTACTCATTGAGAATAATTTCGAAAGCAGACCCGGCAAAAATATGAGCTTCTTCAAGTATAATACAGGGCCAACTGCTAAAGAAGTTTGGCACAAATCGTGTTACTTCTAACGAGAGCGATAATTACTGTTACTGTGTTGTTTGAGTTGTTTTTATAGGAAGATATAGATTTTGTTCGCATCCCTTTTTGACAAACTGAATTAAGCTTAAACGGTCAACTCGACAAATATAAAATTAATAATGCATTATAGAGCATGAAATATGAGTGTTTTCACGAACCGCTGCAGGTTGACTTCTCTCGGTTAATATTGTGGAAGTTTGGAGATCGATAAAGTCAATGGGAAGAGATTTCACAGTTCACACAACGAAAGTACGTGACCCTCAAGGGACCTTCTGAACAATAGTCATCTACGAAATCATCGCTAATTCAATTTACTAAGAGGCTGACTCGTGCCGTAATTTATTATCATACCGTTTTTGGAAATGTATGCTGGTGCTGGAAAAGTGTTTGTTCAAGAAACACACATGCGCATGAAATGAAACTTCCATGTTAAAAGCATCTGTCAAACTTAAACTAACAAGCGTATCTGCATCAAAAGCATGAAACAGGAGCTATGTTTAAGATCAATAACCAACAAATAAAATACATACATCTAATCTACGCGTATCTCTAAAATGTGTTTTTGCCCTGCTAAGGTTTAGCGTATTGGAATTGCTTTGACCAAATCTACTTTAAGACATCGGTGGTACTGGAGTGTAGTCATGCAATAGACGCGTCTGAACTACATAGCTCGTATTTTATGTGCCAAGTATAATAATAATAACATTAATCAGAATCTGACGACTACTTCATATTTATGTCAGACACCTACCTCGTAGTATTCGATGCATTATAGGATATTTTCAAGACCTTTTCAGTGCGTCTAGACGTGTTGTTAACTCGGCCTTACGGCGTTTGTGGGTTATCAAAGTTGTGCGAACTACATAACGGTTGGCGTTTCTTAACAACTTATTTTTTCAAATAAACACCAAACGGTTTTTGGTTTGAACCACCTTCACGTAGTTATCATATCATGAGCGTTTGCTAACAAACCCGTCCACTGGGCAGGGATGCTCAGGCTGGCATTAAGCAAATACCTGGCACTATTTTACCGTATTAAATGAAGATAACTGCAGCTAGTTCAGTAAAACTACACAGGCATTGCAGTAGCATGCTACAACTTAGTGTTCACAGAAATTACATAGTAGTGATATTTTATTGACTATTATTGACAAAATATATAGGTCAAGCTATACAGAAACAAGAAAGACTAACAATGAAAATCTCATCATTTTCATGTCCAGATGTTGAAACATTTCTGTTTTTTTTTCTTCTTCTTCTTCTTCTTTCACAGAATTCACTTCTGTGAAATGTACGGAAACCTAACAATGACGATTATATTTGCGTGTATGTTGTGCGTGCACCTGCTATAAACGGTTCGTGTATCGTACGTAAAGAACAAACATCGTTTATTGTTATTTGCTTTAGAAATAACTAGCCAAAAAGTATTTAAATGACATCAGCACCATTGGGCTGTCCGTGTCATTAGCGAGGTTAGCAATAAGACAGATTCATGTTAAACACGCTTTGTTTGCTCGGTTGTTGTCGACGAACTTTCGAATGATTGGTCTTAGAAGCGTGCTGTTGTTCCCGTAATGTGATTTAAGGATGGCTCAATAGTGGTAATTTTGACAGTGACGGCCCTATTGGATTTGTCTAATCCCACCCGATAGATTCGGTTGCTGTGATACTAATAATGTCAAGTGATTTGAGAGGCGTTACGAGTATCGTAAGCGTTCTCTCTATTTTCTAAGAACTAACTGCAAATAACCAAGGCAATGTCGGAGGCCCTGTTTACCGAACTACAAAGGGAAGCTAAGAAGGCAGCCTAATATTTTAAATTTATCTTAACTAGGATCCTAAACCTGATTGTTTCAGCCCGCTCGTCAATACTTGACACATTGAAATAACTAAGAAGACGTTACTTGATTATATTACTTCCGGCAATGCACGGGGAAACTGTTCTGGCATAGCTTTGTAGATAAATAAAGCCACTTAACAAGATACCAATAGCCCCGTTGGCCATTACGCCACAAACACACGAGCAGCGCCAGCTTTCGGCTGAAAGCAGTGGCGTTCCATAGCCTAACACACTAGCATTTCAATTGACAACGCCTACGGATATTATTAAGGCTTATTACGGGAAGCATTCGACGGTTGGTAGAGACAACCACAGATGGTCGAAGCAGATGCGTCCTTTTTAGGCGAGTTTGAACCTTAGTTCTGTTCGCGACTTCAATGTATTAGAGATCGAACTGGAATTTGACTAGTTCATTATTTTACAATAATTAATTAATAATAATACGATTTATCGTGTCGGAGCCACTGTTTTTCTATTAGCTAAATTTAGCCTCGGTTCTATAGAACGCGTTTGAACTTAAGTAACAATATCGCAGGCAACGCGTTTCGGTCTTCGTGGCTCTTGTGTCGGGCGTCTGAGTCCTGTGGCCATCATCTCGTTACTCAGTTTACTGACTGTAGGCAAACATATGCCGTAGGTTCGTATTCTGGATAAATATAGATGCCGTAATTTTATTTAGTCCGAAAAGAACAATGTCAAGCAAAGTTTTTGTTCGGCCTGCTATTTCTTGTTACTAAGGAAAAATATCGACAACTGATTCATTTGGTTTCGTGTTGTAATATTATGGGAATTTCTTACACTCTTTATATGATCTCATGATAAGTATGGTAAAACGGGTGCGATATCGAACAAATTACTACCATCACAACGAGTTCTGCCAGTAGGATGTTCCGTTTCAGAACGATTTATGTGGTCTCCTTGGTCGACCTTGCAGAAGCGATTGCAGCTTTGCTTCGTTAACTGATTCAGATCTTCGCCTGAGTCGTATCCAACTTCGGATTTGTATGCGTTTGATAATTTCGTGCGATCCGTCCACAGGGCCGCTGGTCTGAAAAGTCTCGTTATACCGTCAACGTTGATCGTTCGTACTACTACTGTTCCGTGGCTTTATATAACTTAAAATATACTTGATTTTTTCACTGTTCATTAAAGGTCTACAGTTTTGAAAGCCTATAGCAAACAGTTTTACGCAACCGACAGCTACAGAGGCTTGCTGGGATGATTAGGGCTACGATGCTACGGCATAGTTTTGTATAATTTTGAATTATTTGTAAGATTAAAAACCCTAATAAATAAGTATGGGGAAGAAATGTTTTTAGGAGAGCTAAATATTGGGGCTTTTTTGATACGATTATATGGGTGTTGAGCGTCATACTTAGTAGATAAAAACCTCTATGAACTTTGCGGAACAAGAGGTCCATTAATATGAGACAGTAAAGGGTGAATGTAGTTATTAGCGTTATTTACAGATCCACCGAACAAAATTTTCGGGTTAGGTATGGATGACGATGGAATACTTTGGGTGGAACTCAAATGCTCTTACATGGAATCCCATCGACTTCAATGATCTATCCCACTATTAGATGATGAAAACATCGGTCTTGACAGCAATTCTCACCACAAACTCGAAATGAACCAATGCCCAATCATTAGAACGCCTCCCCTTACGTAAGTGCAATCGGACGTGCGCGTACAGTTCAGAAAAAAAAACACGCACCTACGGCAAAGGCTTATCTATTATATTTGTTCCTTTATCTGATCACACTTCTCATCTGATAAATCCACCGTCCGTACACCACTTCACTAGGTGAAAAGCGAGCATTTATTTAGTTAATCGCCTATGATGACCTGTTATATACAAACTCTTACCTTGAGATCAACCTGCGTTCAGTTATTATTTTAAGTCTGTGTCGAATTTTGCTATCTTTATGCTAAAAAAAGATACAGACTGGTGATAATATCATTTGGTGTACAGTGGTGCCCCCAGGCTGCAATGCCTGTCTCGGAAAACTGGTTATTCCAGCAAATGAATTCGATTGCGAAACAAACATCAGCGCTCCAGGTCGGAATTTCGAAATACCACCTGTGTCCATAAGAGCAGGTACGTTTTCGAAAAGAGACTTCATGTAATCTGTATTTATTCGAATTGTAGTAAACTTTCAATTTCAAACATGCCTAAAAATGGGACAGAAAGTTAAACTAGCGAAGTCCAATTTGTTTCAATATATTCTTACCGAAAACTGAAATAGCAGGGACATTATGTAACATAATATATGATCGAATGACTATGTACCTCAATAAGATCTGCTTTTATTGTCAGTATCTCTTTTCAGTTGACCGACTGAAGTGAAGTGATAGCGATACGTAGAATGATAGAAATGTTTAATCTCGATGCTTATGTTTCTCATTAACCGATAATTTTATATTAGATCAATCCTTAGTTGTGAAGTGTGATCATTTTTGCGCCGGTGTCTAACTAGAACACAGGTTGGCCATCGATGAAAAGAGATACCAGTTATCTTTATATAAGTTTCGTAGTGGAACTTTCTCAAAAGGCAGTAATATTTGTAGGCGAAACATCTCATCTATTCCTACTTGGAGAAATCTAGCTTGATTAGTTATCCTGTTAGCGTGTAGAAACATGAGCTGACGTTGGTTTCTGCTGAACGATTTTGCGCCAAAGCTTCATTAAATGTATACAAATAATAGCACGTATATTGCAAAAACACACTCCGCTTTCGTCACTGATGCCTCGTATCATAGTTAACGATTGCTATTAGATAGCTATGTCCTTTGATACGCAAGCTGGAATATCGACTGTATTCGGAATTCTGTCGAGATCTAAAGGTGAACTTTTTTTATAGGATAATTCTGCCGAAAATGATACTTGTGAATTTTCTTATAAAAAACGTTCGTTTCTAAATAATATTAGTCAACTGTTTAAAGATAAATTGAATTAATAAGTTGGTCTTTAAACATTAGTTAGAAACATTACAGAAAAGTACGGAATTTTCTCTGTAATTAGATGTCCTTAATTCTTAATCAGTTTGGCGCTGTTACTTTTCCTAAACGCTCTGTTTTATATATATTTTGTGTTATATCACAAATCTTGATGTTTAAGGGTAAAAAAAAAGCGCCCAATCGGCCTACTAAACAGACAGCTCTGTTACCAAATATTACGCACCTAAGCAGGTGTCAATCGCTATCTAGCCTTAGTGTATTATGCAAAAATACGCGTAGAAAAAAGATGCAATACAAAAAAAATTATATTTATATATAGACGGGGTGGCGATCTTTTCGTTGATTATCTCGAGTTTATGAAAGTCATTGACGAAGCTAATGTGAAAAATTTAGTGGGCATCCGCCGGAGTGCACGCCAATGGCTTTGTCAAAGCTTATAAAATTTCATTTATTTTCTATGAAACATTGCACTCAGGATTAGATGTTCCAGTATATAATGTATACTAATGTGAAGTGTTTTTTTCGGAGTCGCTTACCCCAGCTCCTAGGATAACATGTACGAATGCTGTGCTCAGTTGTCTCATATGTGTACAGATAAACTGATTCACAGACGTTGTATGTTGCGTCAAAGTATCTATATATCTGTTTCGTCATGCCCAAGATACATGGGAGGTCATCATTGGAAGAGATGTAGAACATCAAGCGTTATCAACTTATGTATATTGATAAGTGGTTTATATCTTCACTGAGCCACATTCAAGTTACTTAAGTTTATGATACATTTTTGTCAGCATTTAACTCATAATTTGTGCGTGTACTTCAGTTGACCCTGGCTCTTTTTTCTGAATTGCTGAGCTGCTGGTGTTTGCTGAATCTGTGATTGGATGCCGTTCCTAAGTCGGGTTTAATTTCGGAGCGGCGCCTCGTATCCACATTTGTTTTGATCACCGTTGTCACCGTTCAGGTTAATACACGATCGTGGGAATCTTATGATTATCGTTAGTCTTCCGCAACTCTGTATAGCTTACCAATTCGCAAATCGTCAAGGGTATCGACATGTCAAAGCTACAGTTTCAACCAGTTTTGACAAAGTATCGAAAAATCTATTAAGTAAATGTAAGCCTGCAAACTCTACGGCTTCTAAAAAAAAAACAAAAAATAACGGGTTTAACTCTAAAAACCTGTTACAGTGAATAGTAAGGAGTCTGTTTGTACTGTTAGGTTAATACATGCTTAAGACAAGCGCTCTGCGACAGAGTCGTATCAACGGAGTTGTGGTATATACTGTTTTTTCAATGATCAGCTATTTTCAGTTCAATATTAATGTCTACAATCAATGTATTGGACAGGATAAGCTCTAACACATCATTCACGGTCGGAATTCGTGGCCGTCTCAGATCCAGACGTACGCACCACCCTTAGCGCACTGCCTTAAACCTCCACTGATTTTTATGCTGTTTAGCGATCTGGTTTCTCGTCAGCTTGTGTTCATGGTCTTATTTGTCTTCCTCGTTCCTGTGAACGAATTCTTAAACTCTACCTACAAATTGAACGAGTCGGTCTAAAAGAAATCTATTTCGAAACTTGATTTAACAATTCCAGTAACAGAATATATAAGGTGTATAATAAGTCCTAATAGTAATAATAATAAACAAGGGAGACAAAAATTATCTGGGTGCAGACAAACTTTATTTTCTGTTCGAAGAAGCCAGCTGTCTTAAGGTAGTACAGGACCTACAACTTGAAACATGCATTCAGGTGATACCTAACGAAATTTGATAAGATCTTACAGATTGGTTTTTATCGCAATAGTTCTGTATGGGCCATATCCGTTGGGTATAATAACCCAGTCGGTGTGCGTTTTGGTTGAAAAGTGTGGCTTTCATACCATTGCATAGATTATGCAGTGACAGCAAACACTGCTAATCTCTTTAGCTATTCATGTTTACTTCTATTTGTAATCGTTATTTGTTCTTTAGATGCATCGAAGCAGCGCCGTTCAAAAGTACGTCGAACGAGTTCGAATCACTATGCTTGGCTGAACTTCGCAGACAGCTACCAATGATGATTTTTGGGCGGAACCTCGACCCGGATAACGACCAATTCAATTATAGCGCTCTGTCGACAATAAAATGGCAAGGCAGTTTGGCGCAAAGCACAAGCGGACACCTGCGTATTTTGCACACTGGGCACGAAAGACAGAGTAAGGCGCACTGTGCTTTACTGTCAGGCGCTAACTAGCTGTCAGGGATAAGCAGGCACACAGAGAGGTATCAATGAATGTTAGTGTAAATGGAATGACGAAGAAGGTCAGGGGAAATTGGAATAAGGTTACGGCCTTCTTTGAGGACATTATGAAAAAAGGAACAGCTCGAAAGAATGCGCTGCGAAAGACTAACGGAAGGACAAGCTCGAGACGAGCAGTCGGCTTTTATGAGCAGAGCACAACACCCCGCCCGGGAGTTAGTGTACTTGGGAAGGAGGGAAGCCCGAACGGAGGATGGACCGGAATATGACAGAGGGGATAATCGTCCAACGCCTGTCCCTGCAACATATGGTTTCGAAGTAATATTAAACTATATCCCGAACCAAAGCCCAAGTCTTCGAGGGTCCAGGATTTAGCGGGTAAGAGTCCCACAACATCAGACAAACTACAGAGTTGTGAAGTTTGGTCTGCATGATGCATTTGACCTCAACCTCAAAGAAAAAAAGTTGTAAGACTGATACTCAGTGCCCTTATTTTACTTGATTTGTTCCGCTTCGGATACTTCTTCCTGTGAAAAAATATTGATCGACACGGTTTATATATATCCCGATAGTTATTTTTAGTATGTAAGAATAGCGAAATAGAACGTACCATATATTAAAGAACCTGTAAAACCATTGAAAAGGACTGATAAAAATAAGGTGCGAAGGCGTTATACTGGGTTCATCGATTGTATCGAAGCTATTCTATCAGAGTTTCTACTCTCCGTAACAGTTAAGACAAAAACTCAAATACTCAATAATACGTGCTAATATTTGCCGCTGAATGTTTAAGCTTGCATTGCCCTATATAGGCCCTATATAAGGTCTTACTTTCATTAGTTTATTCTATGTAAGTATCTCTGAGTTGTCGAACCTTTCCGCCAATAAAATCGTGACGTGCAGTTCTACTTATTGAGTATATCTATCGCTGCCATACCTGTTACGTCCAGCAAACGTAATGTATTTATATAAGGGTTGGTATCGTGTAAATAACGTGTGTGAATGAATTAAAGCTATTCTTATCTACCAATCTAAATATAACAGATCCCTTCGTTCGTTCTAAGGCCTGTTGGAGCTTCATCCATCACAATGTCAACTTTCTTCCATGCTCTGGTTTTTGACAATCGTTGAATATCTATTTGCGTTTTTTGTCATTTGCATTTATAGAAGCCTTTATTCTGTATGCTTTTTCGCGTAAACTTGATACGGCAATGTAGCATCCTCCTTAGAGAAGTAATATATCAAAACGAATAAGGAGCATCCCACATTGTAAGGCTGTGTTTTACTGTCGAGTAAAGTTCTCAATGAAAGATAACGCCCACAAATATTAGCTAGAGTGAAACCCACTGGGAGTATTCGACAAATACCAGAACAGCGCCAATACTGGCCAATGACACAGATTGGAAAAACTGCTTATTAAGCTTTCCAATCGGCGACTGTTGCGACTCTCTATCCGTTAGCAACACAAATATAGGCTATATATATTACTGTTATTATTATGTGATAAAAGCAAGCGAGAATCCAACTTACCTTCCCGGGAGCTCCGAAAGCACAAAAGTGAGAACGATTTTTTAGGTTCGATATCGCACTGTACAAGGAGGAGCAACTTCGAACTGTAATTCCGTAATACCGTAACGCGTAAGGGTTGATCTCGTAAACTTAAAAACGTTCGAAATTCAATGGCGTCACCAGCAGCGTCTAGCTATCGTCGAACTTCGCTGCGTTCTTTGTCAACAGTCATTGTGCTTATGGTGCCTTTGCTGACTATGACCAAGATCATCCCACTTGCACGAGCTGCTAATGATGCCAAGTACGTAACAATGAGGATGAACGTGCGAGTTGAACCCATACGAATATCAGTAGTTGTGTAATAGATTTCGAAAATTTTGTGTGCTACACTTGTTTTGAAGCTGTATATAAAGGTGATTGCTCGGTCAAATGATAGCGTAGGAGAACGATTTCGCATACTCATCTCTAGGACACGTAAAGGTCAATGTTGAAAACGTCGCGTTGGAACGAGCCAGTCATCTGGAACGATGCCTAACCAAAGCGGTGCTAGACATAAAGCTCGAATGAATCAATCGACCATATTTCGAAAAGTATTTCTGGGTACGACGAGACGCTCGTATTGAAATATAATTCATACCCTATTTGTACATGATACGATGTAGCGGTACTCGACTAAGTTCACCACAGGAAGATTACTGAGTTAACGATATGTTAGTATCTGCTAATATCTATTTTGCGTGTTTGGCCTAGATATTCTTCGGAAGTGAAGTTGCTCGACTACTTTCGAGACTTCGATGTTCACGTGCCGCCCGTGGACAGTGCCAGTGATCTGAAGAATCTCCTAATCAACATTACGATTAAACGTACGACAATATTATTATAAATATTCTCTTATTAAATACTGTGAATAGATAATAACGTTTTCCGTATGTAGATATCATATAGGTTTTTTTTCTCATCCAACTCTGCCAGGCCGATGTATAGGTTATAGGCGCATATATTATATATAGATTGATCCGGTAATCGGTCAAAAACAACTATTTTCGAATGAAGATGACAGTTGAACGTAGTGTCGGACAGGCAGACATCACCAGCATCAGTGTACAAAATACATACATATATGTCATTTATTGATGCTTTTAGCATACCCCAACTATGAAATGAGCATAAATTAATAATAATATTCTCATTATAATAATGGCATTCGTATAGAAATAGCCAAATGTATTTTTTTAGATAATTAATATATAACTATTGCGTAACTAGCAAAATAGGTAAGTGATATATAATAATGAGGCCATTTAGTAAATAGAAGTGTTCCAACACTAACATCATTGCACAATATAATGGAGAGCTGCAAAATTGCTTAACGGTAGCTTAACAGTAGGCTATTTCAATCAGAATCAAGTTGAATAACAGATTTTGTGTCAAGATTTCTCCTAGCTTTGAGCTGTTAAGGCCCATGTCTAGCATAGCCATGTCTAGTAGGATCGAAGAACCAAGCGTTACCAATTAGATATTATAGCACTCATCCCCTTAACACCCCTCCTCCCAAATCTTAAAGGACAAGTGATTTCTTCTTGGCCAGGTCCTTAACAATGTTGAATTATCATGTTAGTTGTTCTAAACATTGATAAATATCTGTCTAGCGAACGAAATTTTCGGTTTGACTGTGGACGAACACCAAGACCTCTGGATCGACCTTTTGCTTTGCCTCTATTGGAACTCCAGTGCTTTTACATGGCTGCCTTCGGATTTCGGCAATATCACCTATATATCATGGAAGAAGAATCATATATGGACTCCCCAATTTACCTCCGGAACGCACCTCTTCCTCGGTGCTGATGATATGAAACCTAGCCGCGGGAAAATGCTCGTTATGTAAGTCATTTAAATTCTGTTGGGTCAGAAAACGAAAAATATGGTTTTTCATCAAGCCGAACGCTTTCTGCAGCCCCCCCGGCTGATCGCATAACGTAACACTAATTTGCTGAACCATTACTACTGTTATTAAATAATAAACGTCAAGACTTCCTAGCTCATGGATTAGTTGTCGCGTAGTCGGAGTTATCTGCTTTTTGATCCGCACAAAATTTGATCTCAACTATTCTATTCAATACCTTTCATTGAAACCTATTTTTAAATGCGCCAAGTGTTTTGCCGCGGCCTTGGCATCTTTCAATTGTTTCGGATGCGCATAAACCGAAGCTATTTTGATAATCAATAAGTAACTCCGGTCAGTGATTATCATATAACGCTGTTTTTAACTGAAAGTTTTATTGATTTTCACGCCACAACGCGTTTGCTACGTCCACACTTTTCATCCCCATTCAATATATCTAGGATCCGTTGGGACGGCCTGACAGAGTGGTGTCCGCAGGTCCGGCTTGTGTTGTCGTGCAAAGAGCAAGCCAACGGCTTTGATTCTTTCCCTGCGGATCAGCTAAAGTGCGTTAGCGACATTTCCAGTATTGATACAATACACAGTGGGCAGTACGCTAACATACACAACTTCACGTACTCTAAGCACGATTTCAGGTAATTTAACAACATGCCTTTTACTATGGGTTCTGTTATCTTTATCGAGTAGTACACATTATCCAGTAGTTAAATACTACACTTTAATTGGGTCCCTAATTCAGAAACGATCGGTGAAACACACAGGTTCATAGCAGTTTGCTTCTTCTTTTGCTGCTTATCACAAGGAAATCAGTCGTATAGCTAGCGAAATTACGTTGCAGCATCGCTAAATAATCTGTAAATTGGACGAGACATATAAAATTGTTCATTTATTTTTCCAGACTGCGGATTTAAAATGAAAGTCATTATGGGGTGCACGATTAATGAAAAAAGACTACCGAACTGATACATATTGTGGCCTCATTTCAGGCGAATGGGTGATTTATTTGGTAATTCAGGCTATCGCCTTCAGTACATGCGGACGGAAACTACAAGTAAGCAGAATAGGATTGTAGTCGGCATCCGTCGCAGTGCCTCTCAGTGGCTTTATCAGGTTTGAGCTTATGAACACCATTGCCGCCAATCACGCATAATATTGAAGTACGTATTGAGTAGAGTTAATCGAATAATGAAGTAACTCAAATACAAGATAAAACGGTTAAGGTTCGTCGTTTGCGTAAAAAGTCTGTGTAGGGTACTTAATCTGCAGAAGTAAAATCTAGACCAAAATTTAGCACGAATTACGATTCTTTCTACAAATATGCGATCAGATCACCCTCCCGATCATACTGATGGCGTTGCTCTGCATAGTCAACTTGTGGCTGGATGCAGCTCCTCATGAAGACCATGACAGTCGCCGTCTCACAACAACCTTCGCACTAATTATTTTAAGCATGCTTATGGTATGTATCGCATTTCTGATAATCCTAGTTTATCTTCTGGTAGTGCTCATGAATCTGATCATTTGGCCATTATGAAAATGACAAGCTTCGCACCATGATCAGCATCTCCCTTTGTTTCTGTCATACCATTTCAAGATGCTATGATCATTCAGCTGTAGACCTGCCGTACGTTTTCTTTACACAATTAAGTGTACTTCTGTTGTTGTTGATATTTTCTATAACGTTAAATATCGTCTCGTGGCGGTCAAACCAGCGATTTGTTCTATTGCTTACATCTATTATTTCTATACGCTTTTGCATATGCACTAGACTTCAGTAATAGGCATATATATATATATATATACGGCAAGGAGATATATAAGCTATTCTACGGGCTAGATTTCTTTTCTATTTCTGATTGAACGTTAGATTCAAATGTACTCGCCATTACTGATTCACTGCTCGAGACCTCCATTTATCCTGACACTTCTCGCTCACCTAGTTTATAGCCAGTCCTTCTTTGCTGCAAATTACATCCTTCTAATACATATCGACAACTGCGACAAAACGCCGGCCTTGTACCAGCGTATCCAGCAGGTGCGTTCTTATTTAGGCTGTCGAACCTGCGTTATAGGTATTGAATAGAAATTGTGTCCTTTGAATTTTTGTCCTTGATTAAGAAAACGTTATCGATGCCATATTAAAGATGCTAACAACAATTACCTTAAATGCCTATACGATACTATCAGAAAGTAAGATCGCTGCATTTTTGAACCGGTTGCCCTAACAGCCGTCAAGAAGGTGAACTGTACCTGTTCCATTGTCAACTTATATATAATTAATGTTTGAAGCTAGTCCTTATCAAAGAGCAATATCACATTAGAATAGATTAGCGTGAAGTATGAGTTCGTTTGTGACAAAGGTATGGTATAATTGTTTTTGTTATGTTGAAAGGGTAGTAAACAAGTACGAGTTTTTCATGGCTGTCGGTTTGATCTAAAGTGGCGGTCAATCAGTAATTTCGAACTTTTTGTTCCGGTTCCTGCTGTCCCGTATAGATGTACGAGCGGAGTGGTGCATACGGATATGCTAGATATGTTCGAACTATAATGTTTGGCTGGACTTTCGAGAGATTTGATAAAGACTGCGAGAACAACGTTGGTCGTAGAGAAGGACACGTTAAAAACCCAGCAGGAAGTCTAGCAGGAAGAGTCTTTCTATTGGTGAGAACGTGCCTCACCTTTGACATTATTTTCAATCTATGCCGGTTTGGATTTATATTTCTTTAGCAATCGATTGTAGGACATCGGTTAATTCTCAAACAAAAAAATAACAGTGATAAAAGCCGACTTTGGAAAGCTGCAATGAATACAATTATCGCAATTAGAATATTCTTGTGAAAACCAACCTTCCAAAGTACAAAAAGATCGCTAATGAAAATGAACGATTTAAATTGATGGTGGTCGCGCAGCTGAAAAGGGGGACCAATGATAGAAGAGAAAATTGTTTATATATCGAAGTTTCGTGCATGTACGATCTTGCACGTGTATGTGACGTCGAATTAATCGACTCCTAAATCCTCAACCCGACCGGGTTGCGGGAGGCATCTACTTGTTTGATGAAAGCAGCAACGATTTCGATATTACTACAATAGCCGATTCGCGACCTAATTGGATGAAAAAGTGTATGGGTGTATATGCAAATGATGTATAATAAAGATAGGAGGGTGTTTGCTTATTCCATATTATTTGCGTACCCCTAAGTGATTTGTGAGACATTTTTGCATATTTCAGCTTAAAAACCATTACTTTTTGTATAGCAAAAATTTAATCTGTTCGCTGCATCCTTGTTTCAGTGCATTAGGAATAAGTACAAGAGAGACTGGAACAGGCCAATCTCAGTTAATCCTACTTTTTGAAAAGCCCCCTGACAACGTAGATAAGCAGATCCCAAACTGAGACCTAGCGCATTAGTGAACCGTAAGAAGGCAGGCCATTTATTGTGTTCGTTTTAACCAATTTGTGCATGCGTTACGAAGTTGGATGTTCGTGGAATTGATGCAAATCATCCGGCCCGCCCAGTTACCCACTTCAGAACAGAATGATTCCGCCGAACGTCATTGTCACTACAATGCGGCGTAATAATGTCAAAGGAAACCAGAATCTGCCATGTTTGATGTTCTATTTTTCTTCGAACAATGAAGTAGCATGAGATATATTAATTCATAGCCCCCCTCCCCCCCCAAAAAAGGATTTTTTTTCTAAGACAGTTCTATTGAGATAAGGATATCCAACTCTCGTGAAGTACAAGGGTGCCTGTGATGTCAGTCCTATTAGCTAGTATAACAATTAGCATTGGATTGGTGTCTTTTGCTAGAAATGGAGGGTTCGCCTGTCATGGTCAACGAACTGCAACAAAAGTTCAGTTTCAGATAGCGACGATCAGCAGTTCCGTGTAGTTGTTTACTTTTGAATTTCAGGTTGTGTCCATTGATATGTTCAGCTATTCAACGTATGGGTTATCATACATGTTCCCGTAATAGAATTTACGCTAATGCCAATCTATTTTGCCATAACGATTGCGCTTTCAGATGAAAAAATAATGCCTATGGTTATAATCACTTTTTACATATTCTAATGGTATTAACATCTGCATTTGGTACTTTTCCTTTTTTAGAATACATTATTCTATATCGTCAGTCGGTTGATCTGTCTATAGTTGTCTTGTGCCAATCAAGCGGTATAGTCATCAGCCATATTTTCTGTTGTTCTGTTCACTTCGAAGCCGATGATTTTCATGGCGTTCGTATCTCCTTCGCCCGCTCCTCAAGTTGGGGAACAGACGGTAATGTGTGGCACGATCTAGACATAATATCGGATAAAGACCACTATGCACACGCTGACAGAACTGTGTAGATGCCTCTATACAACGCGTTGAGCTGTCGTAACCCAGCGCTGGGGTCGGGCGAAGGGGCATACTGATTCTGCGATCCAGCTATTCTCACATTCCACTCGGCACCAGGTTACCAGCTCATTCTTTGGACGACCTATTGAGCCGCGAAAAAAATATCTTCTAGACGGAGTCATGCATCTTTACAATCCTCATACAACCCCTTCAGCCGTACTGGTTCTAAACAAACATCTAGTGTCGCTGCGAATTTATGGGCTCATTTCCGGTAAATCATAAACCGGAGGAAGCCACCGACGAGCAAAGCATCGCTTAAGCGCCGCTGGAATCGGCAAAAAAACAGCACTCCCCTAAAAGAGGCCAGCGCAGCAACGCTGCTTCGGCGTTGTCCAAGCAACGGCTGACGATGAGCACCCACTGCGCGTCGTGAATCGAACATTACGCATTCGGCCGAAATACGAACGGGTAGCGGAGCTGTTGAGCGCCGATAAAACAGAGTGTACGTCGTTATTTACCTGCGGATTCAGTTCAAAATCATGGTGCATTATGCTTATTTTTTATTCGTCCCGTGCTAAATATATAATACTCTTGCTTATGAGAAGAACTAGCTGCATCAGAAGGTTAAGTTCAAGTTGTCATTAGCCCTGACTATTTAAACTTAGTTCGGTCTAGAGCTTATCTCAGACGAGAGCAAAGATGCAAGTTAGCTCTAACTTGTACGTTTATGGCATTACTACGACTAATAACGGCAACTGTAATAATAAGCCAAACGAATTCCTCTACCGTTTATTTGTTCGGTAGACTAATATATCGCAGAGTGCCGCTTAAATGAGATATACGTACTTACGTGCATCTACGTGCTCATATTTTTCTCTCCTATTATCGCCTAAAAAACGCGGTAATGCCTATCTACCAGGTCTAGATGACCTTCTGGTTTTGGTCAGAGTACTGACCCTTTAGTTGTACAAGTTTTCTTACCTAGACCATTAGTACTGCGAGAGCCCCTTCGGGTCATCTGACAGCGATGAGCGACAGCGTGCGAAGCCCTGTATTGGCCGCCATTTCCATCGATAAGCGCTGTCCAGCGGAGCAGTGTATTCGGCCCATTATTCTATTACATCGTTGTATAACATGTACTGTGCTTCAGGTTTCCTGACCTAATCATTTTGCTGTCATTGTTGTTAGTTAGCATTGATTCTATTGCTAGATTCAAGTGAATGCTGCACCTTCTTGATTGGTCACCAGGTCGATCAGGAGCTGCTGCTGGTGATGTTGTTGTTTCAGTCGCGTCGAAGGCCTGCGCTAGAGGTATAATCACAAATCATTACTGTCTTCATCATCATGTTTATATTGTTGGTGTAGGCAATGTCGCGAACACCTGTCCCGCAATATGGCCACACTAAGGCAATATCCAGCGGCAGAGGAAGCCAGGGATTGTGAGAATAGTGTTACTAGAGGCGGACTTGGCAGCCGCTAGCAACTGACCGATACGTATGTGCGCAACAAGCCTAAAGGCGGACGTACGAGCGTGTTCGCCTACGTTCCTGGTCGCTGCTGCGAATCCGCCCTGCGGACGGCAGCGGCACTAGTCTACAGCCGCTACCGGCGTCGTGTTCCATTGTCAATCGTGAGCACCGGCAGTGTAGTAAGCGCATACACACAAATGCTGATTGAGCGTCTCACTGGCTGGCTAGCTGACTTCCTAACAGCGGTGCGCGATAGTAAACGCGGCACAAGCCGCAGCATCTATATCCCCGATACCTATGCATAGTCCGAGGAGCGTCGCGTCCTTTCTCCAAACAGCAGATAGCGTTGGCCACAGTTTTGCACAGCGGTGCTCATGTCAAAGGAAAACAGTGCTGCTCCGGTAAACCACTGGACAACAAGAAGAGTTGTTGCGCGGAAGAAGCAAAAAAAGAAGCGGCGAAGTGAGCCAAATTGAATATCGCGGGAATGCTTACGAAGTTAGTGGCCTGTGACGGCGAATTATTACTAAGCTTGTTGTAAAAAAACAAGTGTGCTTGTGCTCCTCGTCTAGGTAACCAGGCCTGGCTAACTCCTTGGCCTCACCGAATGCGTGCGGGACTAGCAATGCTAAGCGCTGTATTTTTTTAGTAGAGTTGTGTTTGTTGAATAATGCATTGGGAACTCTAAGCACTTAGTCTGGCGGACTCGTTACGTTGCCGGTAGCTGAAACGCATCAAAACGGGTACGAGGTACAGAGGCCAGAAAACGCACCGAAGTCAAGTAACGTGGCGTAATTCTTGCCAGAAGAAAACTAAAACTAAGGAAATAAAGCGTAGGAAATGTAACTAGTGAATCACCACTTACATATAAGCGGAAGAGAATACTAGCCTGAGCGCTTATACGAAATCTGGTACAAGCAGAACGGGCAGTTAGGTGTTGGAATTACTTATAACTTCAATAAGAATCTACAGCTCTTAGCCAAAGTCGTAGGATTCGTTCAGCTTTTGTAGCTGATTTAGGCCGTTTTGCTACTGGATTAGTTACTCTTCTTTGAATTTGATGACCCGCTATTTGAGTGGTGTATCTTTTCGCATGGAATGATAAACGTCTCGGTGGAAACCATGTCCTCGTCGGCTCCATGCACATCCTGTGAAATTGAGCCGCGCGACGTACGCTGCGTTGATCTACTTGAATTTCTGCAAATCAACGAGCAGCTTCTCTGCACCGTTGTATGGGATACTCTGCATCATTGGGCGTTCACCGTGGACGGTATCAGCATCTTTGAGTACCTCTACAATACTGAATGGGATTATCACCAGTGGGCTCTTCGGGTACGGCGTTTTTTCGGCAAGTTTCTACAACGCGAGATTGAGTTGAAACTATTCTTAGCGTGTGACGAATCGTACCCTGTGGCCGGGGTCGTGCCTTCCCGTGGAGTAACGTATACCGACCGTCTCACCGATTGCGCGTTCGACGTAAATTACGCATTTGCTCTATTTGTCGATACTTGCTACGATCTCGGTATGAAAGTTAATGTCGTTGATGACGCCCGTGAAATGATTGAATTTGCCAACAACAACAGATCACCCGTGATATCGGCTAATACAAGATTCTGCCTGTTCGACATGGAAAATGGTGTGGTTCTGCCACAGGTGCAGCGGGAAGGGTGGCCGATGCTGGTGTACTACGATCGGTACGAACTTCTGCAGAAGCTTAATTGCAAGAACGATCGTGTCCTGTGCCAGCTGGCGCTTCTGGAATATCTCGATTGTCTGGAAGACCGCGGTGACTGCTTTTGCCACCTGCCCAAGGACGTCAGGGTACCGCGTAAATTGGAGCCATACGTCGCTACATTGCTGATGCTGAAAGATCTGACACCGTTCGAAGTTCGTTGGGAAATCGTCAAGAACAAGATTACCCGTCATCGCAATCTGATCGACAGTCATCTTCGCCTATTCGAAAAGTACTTCACTACAACGTCGGAGGATCTCAGTCGGCCGACGTCAGCGGTGAAGTACTGTCTCCGTCAAGGTATTTCCCCAGCGGTCCTCAACGACAACTGCGTGGACCTCGCTCCATCGCTGCATGATGTTATTAAAACGTTGCTTCGGGGCGAAAGCCGCACGTTTCGCCGGTCCATGGAAAGCTACGCCGTCGATCAGCTTGTCAGCCTCACGGACGATGAACGTCTTCGTCAACTACGCAGAACACTCGATCCTACCCATGATTTGGATGTGTTCCGTATTGAGCCTGCCTCGCTCCGTCTGCCGATTCTGGCAGTGCATTATTGGATGGAACACTCGCGGACCGCGTCCTGCATCGAGCGCAATTTGGTCATGGCTAGCATCCGTATGGCTTCTTCCGCAGCGTCTCAAAGCTCACTGCCAATGTCGAAGCCAGCCGGAAACGTCGAGGTCGACCTGGAGGTGGCAGGTCCGTTCATGGAGCTTCTGCGCGTCCTGACAGCAGCCAAATGTCTGAATCGTGTGCTTGGTACACCGTTACCAGATCAGGGACTCGAAAAGCTCTTCAACTTCTGGTGCATGTATTTCTGGCGGCTGAAAGTCGATCCGGCATCAAGGCACTTTCAGTATTCATACCGTCAGTTCGCACTCGCCGGTCGAAACTACGGTCTTCGATCCGAATGTAAATATGGATGTTATCTATGCGGGGTTCGACTGTGACGGCTGTCGGAAGCCACTTAATCAATCGAAGAAAATCGGCCAAGTTATTATTTGAAATAGTTTTGTGCGTTTATACTTACCGAAAAACGCGTTTCCTAACTTTCGTTATGACTGAACTATAATTATCGTTAATGAACGTGCTTTGGAAAATTATTCGCTAAAGCCGCACTTCCAATGGGGAATGGGCACACTACACCGTTGCAATAGTGACCAGCCAACATACAGTTATTGTATATCGCTGTCAATAAAAACCATGCATACATCTATTTAGATAATAGAAATAACAATTCTTATTATATACATACATACACCTGTTAAAGAAATATTGCCTTCTTCTTCATTCAAGCCAGTGGGAATCGTCGACCGGTGATGGTAAGCAGCTGAGCTGTGATAGTATCCCTTGAGAAACTACATTGTGTGTAGATGTATTATGTACAGTATTGCTTCTATTAAAGCTGTTAGGGATCGACCATAAGGTTTAGTTAGTGATGTATAATACGAGATTCGTTTTTGCTAAAAACTATTCTAAATGTACAATTTTGGATCCATCGAATCGCGTTAATTCAATACAGCGACATGGCCGATTTATAGACAAGTAATAATTCGATGATAGGTTCAACTTATAGAAAATTGCCTCGACTTCCTTACGTCCGGTTAATCAGGTCCACTAATTCTTTCCATAGCTACGTCTCAGCTGTTTTTTTCTAGAACAAACCTTGGTATCGCTGCTTATTATTGCTACGGTGAGCGGGCTCAATATGAGCAATCTGAGCAGGAAAATCGATCATTGTATCTGTTGCCTCTGTGTTCTTCGTGTTTGTAGGCAGACACGTTACCATTGCACCACCACGGGAACTCGTCAGGCCCGCTGTTAACAATTGTAAGCTTTTGAGTACTAAAGCTATTGTTGGACTTTACCTTGCAAGCCTTTATAAAGTAGCTGTCAATCTGTTAATGCATACGTCCAACGATACATCCAGAGCGCAAGATAAATACAGGTCTACAATAAAAGGGACTTAGGTAATAACATTTCTGTTCAATCTACCTACTTGTACAATATTAGCAATATCTATTTCGTTTCAAACAATCATTACTGGCTTGCTATATATGCTATACGTGGATCAGGCCGAGGCTCATCGACGTGTTGTTTAGCATTTGTATGGCCGACCTTTTACAATACGTTTTTACCTTTCAGGACTAAATAGTATATATATATATATATTTTTTTTTTTTTTTCGCCCCACATATTTCTAACGGCATCAACTACATAGCTCATTCTCTTGTCATACTTCACATGTTTCGTGGACGTCATATTTTTCGTAGCATGTAAAATGTCGAATTAGCAAATAATAGGCAAACATAATAACTTCTATAGTCATGCACCAACTAACATTTACGAACAGTACCACATGGAAAAATGGTAGTCTGTACTCAGGCTATTTTTTCCTAAAAAGTCTAAAAGCAAAGGTTAATATTAACGCACGTTGGCAACGTTCCTCCTATCCGACCTCGGCTAACAAACCCTCAACCTATATATTCATCGATAACCAGTCGTACTTAATCTTCACTTCCACTTTGTTAGACTTAAAGGTGCGGTCTTATTAGCAGTTATTTTGTTCAATGGTTAGTAAGATCGTTTGCGCGCTCTGTTCTTGGAACTGACCATTCGATCCTTTAAAACCATCCGGGTTGAAGGCACATAGTCCTCAATCAATGATCGTCTTTCCGTCGGATATCTTAAATTTTGGGTAGAGCTTTGCAGTAGATAGAAACGATTGGCAGGATCGTGACATTTTAGTCGGGAACACGACGGGAGCTTAATTTTTGTGGCCGGGTGTTCTTAACTGGGATCGCCGTGGCCCCACTAAGGGCATCGCAATCAACGCAGTTGGCTTAAATCAAAAAAAGTTCTTTGCGGATCGCTTGCATCATTGAAGGTTTCTCGTGACCTAAAAGAAAACTAAGAAGGCGGAAGTTTAAACTATAAAACTTGGCAGTTGATGAGGCATCTATAGGTTTATATAGACCAGCGTTTGGATCTGTGAACGCGGAACTGACAGTTTGGGATCCTCAGAAGAAGCAGAAAAATGCCAATGAACGAAAAAAGAAACGCTCGAGTCGCCAAAACGAAGGAGAAGGTGCAGCTAGAGGTGCAAAGTGCTTAGCTACAAACAGAAGCCCATAGGAAGCCGTGAAGGCTGACACTACAGAAATTATAATCTACCCTATATAAAACGCTTGTAAATGCCTAGTGTAGGAAAGGAAGACGCTTTTTTTCTCTGATGATTCAACGATTGTTTATCATTAAACTACTTTCCTTAAATAAAATATTCAATGCGATATCATCAAAAAAAGAAAAAAAAAGATAAGTTTAAACACTAGAATCGATCCGCACCAACGGGTCAGTCGCCTTCGAAGGACGAAGTAAACTGTGTTTCAAAAAAGGTTCATCAATCTTCAAAGCCAGAAAACGACGAATTTTATGCATTCATAGATAATTATGAGGTACGTCGCGTATGAAAAAGCCGTCGCATCAGCATAGACGAACTAGTGATTGCAGATTATTATTAACATAAATACACAAGCCAACAAATACGGGATAACGTTTCTACGTAGATAACACCTCCCTGAAGAAGTACTAGTTACGCACACATGTTGTCCTGTATTTGTCTCCTTTTTGTCAAGAGTTCCAGCTATCAGGATGTTAAGAACCTTTTAAAGTTTCATATACGGACTTTTTTTTTTCACTCCTTGCTTTTTGTTGTATGCACACGACTTAAATGTACTTAAAAAATATGTTTTCCCGCGTATCACGTAAACTTGCCTTGTTCACAGCATAACATAGATATGTGTGTATAAGACAAAATGACAGTCTACTCGTGTTCGATAGCTTTTCTCCAATCTGGCAGTCTTAAATAGCATACAGTATAGAAGATTTTCTCAGATATAATGTCATATGTTAAAATGGCGCTGGATCGCACTCGCAAACGTATCGAAACTGCCATATTGTAGCATAGACCTTTGTGAAGATCTAATTAATCTGGTTAGGAAACAACAAAAGTACAAGTTCATTCAAACTGTTCGAATAGATTTAGGCTGAAAGGGTAGATATGGGGTAAAAAACATCCGAGAAACATAACACAATGGATTCGCATATTTTTATACTGTTTTTGGTATTGGCAGTTTTAGGTCGACGAGGCAACAGATTGCACCTGCGTCAGCTAGAACAAAATTGCAGTGGCGCGGCGTAAAGGTTACGTAAAGGTCCGGTTAGATTTTACCAAGGTTGTTCTGCTGCCGACGATTAAACAGCAGACAATTTACATATCTATGAAATATCGTGGCGTCACGCTATAGGCAGCGAATGGAAATGATCGGGTCTGATAATTCAACTCAATTGTTTTATTCTGTTTCATTTAAATTTGGATATTTGCTCTTTTTTGCGCTAAACCCACGTAATAGATTAGTAGCGTCTAGTGTATTAGGCACTGAATTCGGAGCTACCGTGTGTAAAAAGGAAGATATACGCGACTCAAACGTACAAAGTGAGCTTGCTGGGCTAACCGATCTGATTCTAGGGATCTATCTAATATCCGCAGATGGTATTGCATCGCGTTATGACGCTAACTAATGTTACTCATTGGACTAGCTAGCTGCCCCTATGTGGAATCCAGTTGTAACGTGCCGGTCAGCCGTACTGATTATTTACGTAATGTTGAGAACACCGTGCGCTCTATGTTATATACATATTGTATTATGCATATATATATATATATATATATATATATATATATATATATAGATACTACCCAGAGAACACAAGTATCTAAACTCACAATGACTCGACCCTCTCAATCAGTAAGCTTTACTCCGAAAAGTTGCCCGGCGTCTTTTAAAACAATCATTGAAACTGCCACATTGTTATAGCCCACACAAATATGCCGAT
>NW_019211460.1:16362551-16488911 GCF_002443255.2 Varroa destructor
ATATAGAATTTTTCATGTGTCATATATGCGGAGGTGCGTTTAGGTGACCCAATCGCCCCTTTGGCAGCTTCCTTAGCCAACGATATCCGGTTCGTCCAGGCAATGGAAGAGGTGAAAACAGACATTGGATTTGCTCGCGCATGGGTACGGCTCAGCCTCGAAAAGAAGTGCCTTTCGAAACATCTTAAAACACTTCTGTCAAATCAAGAGCTGCTCAGGCAAGTACAAAGAAGAATGAAGTATGTGCCAGTACACCTCACTCGAGCGCGTACAAACACTGATGCTTTTATTATTTATTCAACAAATAAGGAACATTTCATGTTGCCTGTGATTCAGTTTCGAAACTGTATTATGCACATGCTAAGGTGAACAAATACATAACTTAATTTTTGAGAAGCTTGTTCCAGCGGTCAATTTGGATTTTTCGTTAATGTGTTGATCCAACGAAATGTTACTACGCTATGAACCTAGTCCTCGTCCCTTTGAAAGCCTTAGGCTCGGAAGACGAGCAAATGATCGTGTTATTGTTCCCATCACGACACAGGATGCGCTTATATGCTAATTCGATCTAAGTCTTGCAGGAATCTTTACAAGCGTCATGCGTTCCTACGTTCGGATGACGAGAAGGAGTACTTCGTGCATTATTTACTCACGCTGAATGCGCTTGATTACACGTGCTTCACAACGAGTTACGTTCTCACCGTCTTGCCCTACCGGGTAACAATTTTCCCGACGCGGAAACACCACAGCCAGACCACGCAGTCAAATCTGTGGGTCACCGTTAGCGGTACACTGGCGCATACCGACAAGCCGCTCCACATCCCTAAACCGAGCTTCGAAATAGTCTTTAAGGTAACTCGAAATCGAATACATTGCTGCATAATGCTGCCATGTGTTAAACATTGTTTAGCGCTGATCCGTAGCGTCGATGATAATATTAGATCGTGTAATTAATAATCGTTCTTCGTTTTTATGGCTTAATTACTCGATGCAGGCCCGGAACCTGGGAACGTTAACAACAATGCGCGTAGGTTACGATGGTACAGGACTTAATCCGAAGACTACCATTGAGAACGTTCTTGTTCGTAATGAGCTGACCGGGCAATGCGTGCGTTTTCCAGCGGGCAAATGGCTTGGCAGGGGACTCGATGATCTATCTACTGAGAGACTTCTTATTGCCGGTAAGACAAAAACGGTTGGTTTTTTAATGGCTCTGCCTTGTCAACCTGTTATCGTTTTGCTTCGAAACGAAAACAATATATGTGCGTACTTTCTGAGTTGGCTAGTTCTTTTCAACTTATTCCTATCGCTCTATGACCTGAAATAATTTGAATTAATTAACCTGTTAATTTGATAATTATTCATATGCCTGTATCTGATTTTAACTGAAAAATCACATACATTAATTAAATAAAATGAGGAGGTCGTAAAACCTTTCCTTTTCCTTGCATATTTCACACGTTCTCTCTGTTCAGGTTGACTGCAGTGTCAGCTCGGTGTATGTTTACCTTTTGAACCCACCAACACGTACCTTTGTACACCTTTTCCAACCGTGCCCCATCACCTAAGAAAAGCTATTCTCTCCATAATTCTAATCTAGATTTTTAATAAAATTCAATCAATGTCATAAAGTTTGATGACGAGTTAAACTTGTAAAAAAAAAAGCTGACAAGTGGTCAGACTGGTTGTTAGCAGTAGGCGTAATGTTAATCGTGCGTATGTAACTTTTTTATCGCAAATTCGTACAGGAGCATCCGACATCTTACCGTTCCAATTATGCCACATGCGGTGCCATTAGAATCATTTTCATTGATGATTTGACCGGCATTTATTTTTCCTGTCCCTACTATTTTTTAGAACATCTAGCTTTGGGCATGCCTGAAACAGAAATTTATGAGTTGTGCAGGAGCACCACGCGTCCTGGATCTCCATCTTTTCCGCGCAGATCATCCGATCCAAAAATCACCGTACAGGTATGATGGTCGACGATAGCACAACACACATTACATTGCAGGCTAATATATGCTATAGTTAGGAATCTAACGAATACACTATTTTTGCTCATAGATTTTTCGCTCGAAATTAATGGGAAAAGTGCTGCCAAGGTGATTGAACATGTATAGGAAAGTATCCAGAAATCCACTCCCTTTTTATCTAGCTAGCGTAGAAAAGGTACTTCAGTGAGTGTTGCTTCATTAAATTTAATATGTTTGTTTAAATTATAGGAAGTCCAGCAGTTGGTAAATGATGCTGTGGTCACGATTGTCAAACATCACCATCGCCCGCAGAATGAAAAGTCCACCTTGACAGCGTTACTCTGCGGAGAATTTGGCCTGGTTTACGCGCTTGATAAACTCTTCAACTTCGGCTTCAAGGTTTGTTCCAAACGTAACGTAAAAGCTTAAAGTAATACTGCGTCCTGTTACGGAGAATTTTCAGAAGCAAGATATTTCCAGGAAATGTGTGATTTACCGGTTCGGTATTCGTGTACAATCGGATAGTAGGACGCATTTTTGTTAATACCTAGACAAAACGCGAAGTCTTTGGGGGTTTCCAGAGCTTTCACTTCTATAGCAGAGGATAGAAACGGGTTATTTATACATTCACGTGTTAGCTTGCGCTTTTGTGACCGGTTGTGTGATTTACGAAAACTCTGTAGCTACAATATCATCTGTCTTAACAAGTTGTGAATGATTGTTTGTTTTAGGAGTATATATATATATATACATATACCATTATATATATATAATGGGGGACCAATAACAATTGTTATAGCTTTATTTATAATACTTCGTATAAGTTATCGTTTATTTTGGACTTCTAGTAGTACTTTCAGATACAACAAAAATAGATAGATGCCATTGTGTGGTATTTTCTATTGCGTTAATAACATATGATCATGTTTAACAGCAAACTATGATCCAGCGACCTATTCTGGTGAGTTACACACATTTTCCTATTTAGCTCTTATGTACATGTTTAAATGTTGACTAAACTAAACAAGATTGACGCTGAGGAAAAACTGATGTTACGTTTCCAATTGTGAAACAAGCAGGATATATATATCAATCTCCTTTTTCTCGTTTTGCCTAACCTTTTTCATTATAGTGAAAAATGAGCGTAACCAAAATAAATAGGTAATTTCAACAAAGATCACCTTTATCTGTGTCTCTGTTCCTCTAGTCTCAAGCTGTATTCAGATGAGATGTTACATTTTGGAAAAAAATATCACTGCAGTGGTGGAAATTGAATTCATTGTACCGTATCTAATCAACTATTTGTACCTTTTAGGGAGTTCGTGGGCCTCGACATCTATTCTTGTGGGATTTTTTCTTGAGGGTTCAAGAATTCTTCGAAGAGTTTCTCTCTGAAAATGAATCGGTACTGGATGCAAAGAATCGTGATGAGCATTTCAACGTAATGAACGGTTACATTAACATTGTTTCAAAAATTGAAAAAGCCGCGGCGCATACCGTCGGCAAAGATCAACGATTCCAGGTGGGATGATGACGCATAAATATTATCAGAGATCAATACAGTCGTTGATTATACCAATTATTATCTAGTTAGATAATAGATAGTATATTATAATATCCTTAGAAGATCGCTTTTTGGTCGATCTATAGTGTTTTTTATTTACTATATATAAGACAGACGAAAATATTCAATGTAATTGAAGCATGATTGCTTGTTTTATACCGAATTTAGCGAATCTTATCATAAATTTATCGTAAATTGTTGCCCTGCCCTATTCCCTAGGCGTTTATCTGCTTCGCCTTGCGGGAACGCTTTCTTCATCGAATGATGGTGCACGTCGCCTCAACACCGGTAACTTCTCAGATGTTCGACGAGCAGTCTTTCCTGCGAGACTCCTCCCTGCTAACCTTCCTCGTCCAAATGCTCGAAAACCTGGTGCAGGTCGACTTCGCAGATATTGAAGAAGCCATCACTCTTAACGTGCTCTAGTCAGCGAACGAAGGAAAAAAACGATATGAACGGGGAAAAAAAAAAATGTTAATGAAGCCTGTGGAACAGAATGCCTGTTATAATTAACATATGATCGATGTGGCATTGAAAGGTCCACGTTTGGTCAGGGTACGATGCAACAATACCTATGAACAGCAGCTGACATAACAACAATAAGAGATAGAAAAATCGAACAAAAACTTCGACAACGAGTAGATGAAAAGCAGTACCACAGTCGAAATTTCTCGCTAGAGTCCTCACGCCCGCTTTGCATTCGTATCCTCCTAAGCATTTTGGGCCTCCTGATGATACTGGTGTTGTGGCCATGTTTTTCAAGCTAAATTTGTTCGAGTTGTATTTTTCTATAGGCAAATCACTCAAGCGCGCTGTGGTAATCTAACAACCGGTATCGCCATTTAGCTGATCTTCGTTTCCCCTTCCTGGAGTAAATCAATGTTTAGTTAATTCGTTCCAGCTAAGGGAACGTCGGATTGAATATGCGGAATGAATGGAGCTTATCTAGAACAAAACCAATCTACCTAGAACAGAATTTCTAGCCAAACGCTGCCATTATGCGTATCGTCACTACTTTTGATGTTATGAAATAGCTTATTACACAAAAACCTGTGAAATCGCTGCCCAGTGTGAAGAGCAACTTTCGTGGGGATGCAATCCAGTAAATTGTTTCCGAAAATTCTTCGAAGACCAAGCGGGAGCACAAGAATATTACGGCTATAAGGCTGGAATAAAGGTTTAAGCAGCAGCAAACGCTTATGACGACCTAAATGGATTCTCATCTTGTTAAAGTAAACATTTAGCGGTTTACATAATTGTATGGCAACTTCATGGATAAGTCACTGGTTTCATTTTTGGTCAAGCTGATAACTGCGAATGCTAATGCAGAGAGTGGGATTTTTCAGAGAAGGCTTCAAACAAGGTCAGAGATGGTAAACACATTTTCCTGTCACAGGTCAGACGCAAGAATACGTGTCGTACTGTGGACCGCATTAATCCACGTATATCGCGGCTGGGATATGGACACACGATTCCGTGTCGCGCAACACCTGACTTGTACGCGATAACAGCTGTATGTAAATAAGCGCTGTGTTCTTATGTCTGCCTGACAAAGCAGAGCGGCCGTCAGTAAAAATTAGAGCTCTTCAGATGACCTTGCGCAAGGTCGTCTCAAAAGTTTGGTCTATTGGCACTCCGGGCTGCAGCTTGCGAACAACGTTGACGCGACCCGACCCGACCCGACCCGACGTATCGCAGGATAGCCGTTTGTCGTACTAGAAGACACTATGAGTATTAATGAGATCTCTTGATAAATAGACAAACGCGCATACGTACTGACAGAAGTCACCTCATTTTTTTTAGCGAGTGTGGCTATCTCTTTATTCTGAGGGTCGGAGAGCAGCACACGTACGTATTCATTGGTTTGTTTCCAATCGTGGTTTTCTCGTACGAAGCGAAACTTGGGGGCAATTGATGTTTACAATTTGTCAGATTAAAGGCTGGGTTACACACACAAAATTGATGGTAAATACGACGAGTGAGAGAAAAAGGTACTAAGATTTATATGAAGCAGGGTAGGGTAACATGTTATTTTGTGGAGGTGCACATAGTAGGATATTTTGTTGGGACGAGACAAATGATACGAAAAAGCACACGCTAACATTTTGATTTTTAGAAGGTATTTCAAATCGACCGCGCTGTTAAGTAGCTTGAGAATCTGTAGGTGGCTGTAACCAGAATGGAAGAGGGCGCATCGTTGATGCCGTACGTAATTAGCGATTCAAAAATTCGCGCGTGAATCTTGGTCGATTTGATTTTTGAATTTCAGTTGTTCTGACTTTCGATCGTAGTCTGTGATCCTTCACAGCGTGCCTCTCCATACTGTTTTGATCTAGGTGCTTTTTTTGAGCACTTATAAGGTGAATGGCTATTATTATTATCATTTGCAAATGCCAAGATTATCTGTACGCCGTCTGAGTAGTCCATCTAGAAGATGCTGACGAGTAAATCCACTGTTCTGTCTTTTTGAGCGCCCAAACTTGCCTAAAACGTAGTATAGAGTTTATTGTCAAGCAAAATATTCTTGCAAAGCATCATTAATTATAGTTATGATTACGAAAAAGTGGTATATAGCCTGATCAATACGATCTAACAAAACCTGTACAATACTCGTCCTGTCTTAAAAGGAGATTAACTAACAGTTTCATTTGCCAACTAGCTGCCCTAGGATTTGTCTACTGTCTCGTTATGATGACACCTAGTTAGACATGTAAAAATAAACGTTGAAATAATAATATTGTTATAAATCTTATTATTGATATACTTCAGACCAAAAATTCAAGCACGCAGAATGGCATCTGGATTGCCAATACAATGGATAGCGGTTCCGTGACCGGTCATAGTTGCCTGGTTCAGCTTTAGTAACATATTGAAGGTTAACAAACGCGCATTGATAATGACGCTCTGCCCAGGGATTATTGTGTTATCATATTCTGAGATTGACCTTTTATTGCTGTCAAATGTACATAAATGGCTATACAGTGTATCTCTGTACATCTGTACACACAAATGACAAATTACCAGCCCCCTTCCCTGTGAGAGATTACTCACTATGTCTATAACCAATACACCAGAGCGCGAGAAGCTAAGAAATTTTCGACGAATTTTTCTTGGATGGGAGGCCAGTTTAATTAAGTATTGCACACAGAGGCGTATACTTGTTTCTTTGTGTTATATGACAAAAATGTATAAATAGAAAATGGAAATATTTATAAAAACAGTTACTCAATAAGCCCAAATATGGTGTTGTTATGCTATTTCGATGCTTCATCCAAACTGAACAAACGAGAAGCGAGGAAAGCTGACGTAAAGTTCAGTGATCCTGTTTGAACGTGGGTGTAATGAGCTCGAGAATAGTTTATTTATTCGATGCCGTACTTTTAGTTTCACTAGTACTAGCCGGAATAATAGAAGTTTCATATAGAAATATTCAAACACGATCACATGGCGTTTCGTTAACAAGTCGATAGGAGCCCGTAAGTTCATATGTGTAGTATCTACGTGGCTGTATGCAAATGTGAGTAAACTGAGACGGATGTGACACACAAGCCTATCACAATTATATGTGTATGGGTATTTTTTGGAAAACTACCAACTGCTTTGCCCATCCTTCCCGCCATACCGTAGACCCAAGTTTCATATGACGGTGTTTTCTAAAAAAAAAAATCGCACAAAACGAGGCCCCTTGCCTCGAAACCCCTAAATACTTACATATGTGAGGACTTTGTGGAGGGATGCTGCGTAGCCCATAAGCGGAGCAGTAAGCGAAACTGCACAGGTAATCCACAAGCAGCTCCGTCAAACTGAGCATGTCTGAGCCAGTGAAAAAGGAATATCCATTGTTTTTATTAAAAATTATACTTTTTCTATTTGTAATAATTAAATGATACAATACTTTGTCAGATGCTCGTCGGCATTCGATGGCTAAAATTCTTAAGAAAGGTAGAATTCGATAATACTTTGTTGACCCTAATAATGTATATTATGGCTGAGTGCGATTACGAAAATTACCTTATGGTAGCGTTTTTCGGATAACTGCGTGACTAATTCCCCGAACTCGGTGATAAAATTTTTCCATTCAGCAAAGCCCTACGAATGACTCGATACGACGCAATAATCAATCACCGGTGGAATAGTCTGCTTTTATACTTCATTCCTCCCCCGCTATACCCCTCCCCATAAACCCATACAATATGCCCACACCAACTAATAGAGGTACGTTCAATTGTCGATCACAACTAATACGATCGATACGTAGCTGTGTGATTGAATAGGTCTTGCAATATCTCATTGTGCATATTGTTGTCAAACAGTGTCATCGCTTTTTTCTCACCTACCGTCAACTTCTGGCCAATAGCTTCTTGAGCTCTAAGCATGACCCGTTTGAGCACATGTAACTGGGCCTTTTTGCTAAAACCCAGCAACAAATTCTGCGCAATTGTAACTGCGTGTATGATTTTAGCTTGCGGCTAAGCTGGTGCACACATGGGTACAATATCTAATACTATAAATGGAAGGCAACGCCAATAAGAATAGTGATTTCGTCAGGACGATAGTATTATTTACTGTTCACAAAGGTAATCTGGCAAGGGTCTTGTCCTATACATGCATTCTAGCCCCACTTTGACCCTGTCTCATTCATATAAGCGTCGATAGAGCATATATTATTAATGTACAGGCGACGCTGTGTATATCTGCTTCTGTAAATCATACACAATAGTAAAATTACTAATGCATATTAAAAACGCAGCTTGTATCTATCAAATGCCTAAAGTAATAATTGCTAACAATTAGGTTCTAATAATTGTTTTCGAAGTTGTCTCAAGAGAGGCTGTTTGCCCCCATCGATCCAATACGGGTTATGTAAATAGATCGTTGTTGTTTAGAAATAGGGAATTAGGAAGCCGAATTTACAGCCCAAACGAATGTTTTGCTAATGCTCACTGCTGTTTTCGACATTGTCCGTACTACCAGGTGAACTACTTTTAACCAGCATACAAGAAGCGTTTAAATAGCATATAATGCCGACAACCCGTTACGTATTCAAACTAATTTCTATCGCTTCAGGGACAACATCTCCTTTAATAGAGATATGGACTCTGAGAAAATTAGCCCTATGAATATACAAATATAAACATGTCTTCAAGTGCCAAATAAGAGGAGAATTCTATTATATATATATATATATATATATATATATATATAGCGCGTAATTACGTGATATTCCACATCTGTAGGATCCTATGTCAAGCGTTATTTCTGTTTTTTACTTATACGGTAGAACAAATGTTCCCTATCTTTTTGCGGAACAGCAAGATCGCGTAAATTATAGGCGAGCCGGAAAAACGATGGCTACTTATGTTTGCCTATCGTCTAAAATCATATGCCCTCTATATATACCTATGTTTCGTGGTGAAATTTTCGTAACGGAGTGACGACAAAATGGTAATAAAATATTTTAGGCATTAAATTATGCTAAATTTTCCCCCAAAAAAAAGTTTTAGGCTTTTGTAGTTTTTCAGCGCAATAGCCTAGTGTTCAGATTGATTTACCCAGGAGTATCAGGACTCCATTATTTGTGGTTGAATTCTTATGAAATTTACTTTAGATGCTTAGATTTACAGCGTTTACTAACTAACGAAATGTCTAGCGTGTCAGGTACTGTTCAAGTTATGACGTTTCAGGAAGGATTTGTTCCCCAAAAATTTCGCCTTTCAATCGTGGGATTAAACGAGATTTTCCTAATCAAGATATGAAAAAGCAGGGATCGAAATGTTTGTGTAAAAAAGACTAGAGTAGGTTTTTTCCAATGCAATCAAATGTTCTATTTGTTTTCAATAATTTTTCTGTTAACTAACCACATACTGCTAGTTATATTGAACAGAAAAACCGTAGCCATAAACTGATTAAGCACGAGCTTATCGCCTGCAACAATGCAGACGAAGTTTGTATCGGTAATTTTCATAATAATCGGCCCGAAAGAACATTGTACAGCAGAAGAGAAAACGGTAAAGGCTACTTAGACATTGCTTGTGATGCATATAAATGATAGGAAAGCTAGACCCCTAAGAGGCGGGCAATGGTATAAACCTAATAATTGCTGATAACACAACGTAATCAGCTTATCACCACATAGAGCCGTTGACGGACGTCACAGCATAAAGTTCATCTTGCCCCGCTTAAAATACGTTGCAACAGGGCATGGCAAAGAGGCCCGTATGGCCGAATCCTGAAGTTATATTAAAATCAATTAAACAATGATTATTACACCATCAACTATATTATACACTTACGAAAAAAGAGAGGGCCACCAATAAGTGTCCTCATGTACTTTTGCCATCTAGATATCGGCAAATGTAATATTAAAGACGTAAATGCTGTTTGAGTGTACTTGTGTTGGCTTGAAAAATAAAAAACTAAAGGAAGCCCCAAAAAATATATATATATATACGAGAAGGAAGGGCAAAAAATATCGGTATTACTGGCCTCACAATAAATACACTTAAATGGAAAAAGGATACTCCTGTCGTCTGTTGTTCTACATGATATTGCCGAAGCAATTAGTATTGCTCTTATTAGCATTATCATTAAGGGGCAAATCAGAAACGCAGCCAAAAATACCTAACAAATTTGAATGAAAAGTGGTGATGACCAACGGTGAGGTAAATTCGTAGCCAGCTGTAGATGAAATAATAGAAGTCGATTGGTTTATCTCAATCTGATTGACGATCGGTCGATCACATGTATATGCCAATGATGATACAGGTGATAATAACAGTGAAAATGAAAATAAATATACCTATACCTATATATATATATATATATATATATATATATATATATATATATAGCTGATTAAGCAATGAAGCATCTTACGAAATGTTGTTGTTCAAGGTCATAAAGAATAATAAAACAAATAAAATGATGAATGTATTTAACTGAAGGAAACTGGCACTTTCGTTATTAGTATAGGTACGTATCGGGAAGAATATTCTTTACTACTATTGAAGTATTTTGAAGGGACAATAATAAAGATCAAGTTTACTTATTTATTTTAGAATATACATATGAAGCAGAGGTAGTGCAAAGATAACGATTCGTTCTAGAGAGGTTTGGACTAGAGACCAAGCGTGCGCACCTCATCGTGCGAGTCAGCTATCCAAGGTAACACCTAACGGCAGTACTAAACGTAGAATCGTAACGTCTACTATAGGACATCTTGTACAACAGTTTATTGTTACGGAACTCCCAAACACCAAAATTTCCCCGAGGAAAATGTCAGAAAATATTATCATTGTCATTGCCAATCTCAACGTATTTGCCGATACATTGGCGTTGCCTAAAAAATACTTCCTACACAAGGAGAGGGTCATATCATGCGGACTATTAGGGACTGTGCTTGTAACTTGTCGCTGTTATAAAAGCGCGGCCTTACGTAACTCAAGAACAGTGATACAGCTGCATCCAGCCCGACACCCAAATTCAGCAGGATAACTTGCGTTAATTCGCTCGACGTTATCATAGCCCATTAAAGATCATTGTATCAACTGCTAGTAGATGATCTCAAACGTTTTTTGACGACCCCATTTAAACGGTCTCCACTGTCGCATAGAAATAACTTACTAGGCACAAATATCTGTCGCAATAGCTACCTCTGATCTAATGTGGTAAGCCAAATGATTCCGTTAGACAATTTGCGGTTCTAAGAAGTTCTTCTAACTGCAATTGAACTGTATCTGTTTACTATACTATTCACGCTTCAGCAAGGTCTCATGGTTTTACCATTGCGTTTTGTATAACTGGACTCTACGTGGTGAATTAACTAAGCCCTGCGCTTTTAAAGTGTTAAAGAGAATTGCTTGTAAACATACAGAGTGATATCCAAAATGCGCACTATTACTTCAAGTGGGTTTAGTTAAGTAGATCAGTAAAGCATACAATGTTTTCAAATGATCGTCCTGTCACTAAATGTCGAAAGAGATCTATGTATAAAGGTACGTAAGGGAGATTGCTTAGGTAAATACTTGCTTTAGGACCACTTTAATTTAATTAACTAAGGCTAATTTTTGTGATTAACTCTCATCGTTAATTAGAGCCTTAAAATGAATTTATGGAAATATTTCCCTTTGAAACTCAAGAGACCAATAATTAACAAAGAATCCACTCAGCGAATATTAATTGTCAAGGATCCATTTAATCTGCTGGTTTTGGAAACACTAAATCTTAAAATCTTTGAAGAAGATGAAAGGCAGATCGCCTGAGATGGTTTTGCTTGGTGAAGCTTAAACAAGTAAGCAAGTATCTTGTAAGAAAAAAATTATCGCATTTTGATGAGTACAGTTAGTTCTTTTTTAAAGAAAAATGTTCTTCTCATTTTCATGGTACGGCACCCATTTTATATGCGTTTTATGCAAAATATTTCTTAGTATAATATAAATGGACGCTTCATGTTTATCTCTACTGCATTGCATGCATAAGAAAGCAAATAAAAGAAGACAAAAAACAACGATATATTGGCTTCCACAATGGCGGTTTCGCTACGGTACAGCTGGCGCCTTAGCATATCACAGAATTGTCTCTGCCGGTTTCAGCTGCCTCTGTCGCCTTTTGTAGGCAAACTAGTCGTCGTACGTCGCCGAGTCCGGCAGTACCAGGAGCGAAACTGATCCCTCGGGAGCAATGGTTCTTGGTGAATCTTTGCCGAAACCGCACGCTCTAAAGAACTGACGCTAAGCGCGTCAAGTATCTTCAATGTTGCTCTACTATATTTACTGTAGTGCAGCTGTAGATGAGATATGCTAGCGTTTACTCGGCCGTGCACGTGTACTGGAAAGCAGTCAATGTTCGTAGCCATAGAGGTAGCCGCAGAATGTGAGGAGAAGCTGGTCGACAGAAAAGCAGTCAGCCAATCAAGTCGTAGGAGAAGCCGGACTATAGTTAATTCACCTCAGTTATTTTCCTCGAAGAAAATAGTACCCAAGGCACGCGTGATGACGTATCATAGCATGAGGCGACCGGATAATCTCTGCCGTTGTTGTTGCTGCTTATGCCACTAGCCAATGCGTAAACTTCACGGGTTTGCCAGTTTGGGGAAACAAAGGGGGGGGGGGGGGACTAGGATTTAAGAGGATAATGAAGAGGAAACGGCTTACCAGTACGTGTAGACACGCGTTAATGTTCATCAATATGGAGAAAATCGCGTGTTGTGTAACCGCTATTGTATAATATTATATTTCTATAGTGTAATTTTGAAACCTGATGGCGGACAACAAGTACTATTCATTGCGATGGTGCGCGGATGGCTGGCCGTCGGCCAAACAAAGATCACTTTCACAATCTCGCAAAGCCTGTGCATAAATACACACAGACACACATCCAGACACCGTTGGAGAATGTATAGCAGCGCTTCCTCTAGACAACTTTAGACTTTACTGCTGAGTGAGCCTAACATAGAATCAGAATGACATTTATTCGAGACGGCACTGTCTGAGAACGCTAACGTAAGTCACGAAAGAAAGATGGCCTGCTTGTCTACAGTGAATGCCCAGCATTACGGTAAACTGTGACAATTTATTATTATTTTTTTATTATTCTATTATAATATATCTATAAATTAAAAAATAATAAATAATAATATAAGTATATTTAAAAAAAAAAGATTTAAAGAAACCAACTAAATTAGTTGCTATAACCCGTGCTGGTCCATCCAGTTACACAGGACCGTTTTCTCACATCAAAGATGAAAGCGATATTACCTATTTGAAAAAGAAGCCGATCACGAAAATTGTTTTTTTTTTCTAGGTACGGGTCCATTTGTCGTATTCACTTGCTTTCAATTAATTTCCAATCACTTGTTGCCTAACTATCTGCATGACTTACCAAACTGTAGGTGGCTATTACGCATGTTGAAGCGCTTTGTTAAAGATCAATTTTTGCTAGATGATGGGGGCTATCTCCTCCGGAAAATCTCACTGATAGCGCTAAAACGATGTGTAGTAATGTTCTATTTCCTCTTGTGTAAGACAAAGCATTATACTCATTGCATGGAGCAAAAATACTATATAATGATCATGGTTGTTTACCGTGGTGCCTCTGCGGTTCTGACAAAAGCTTTAACAACTAAGTTCAAGTGTTAAAATTTGAGGTATGTCAATACAACGGCGACATACATGTTCCAGTAACGTTCGCGAAATACACGAGATGCTTAAGATCGTATTCTTGAGTCAGCTTTGTCAAAATACATATCACAGATTCTTTTTCCATCAAAGGAGAACATGTAATTAAATACTAGCGCACATATGTCAAGGTCATTTATACTAAATAAATGTTTCTCTTTAGAGCCATCCCTCTTACATTGGATAGAGAATGGCGTGTAGGATTTTGTTCTCAATAAAACGCAGCTAGTAGTCCATAGGCGCTGCGGCAGTTAAGATAGCTGGTCCTTTAATCATAGATGCTTTTGTAGACCAAACAGTTCAATACTTACCGCTTTATTAATAAAAATTAAGCTACGCCATATATGATCAATTCAGGCTGTCGATTTTAGAAATTAGATAATCCCGTAGCGCTGCTGAGCTAGAGCAAAAGTGTGAAATTCGTGCAAGGGTTGATCCACAAAAAAATTTCTGACTAGATTAGGTAACCGGTTTGTTATATTGGTCCCAGCTATAACTCAAGAACTATTGTAATTTGTAACTAACCTGTTCCTGTCCTTCACGCTTATTACACACTTTAACTTACGGAATAAATGCTAGAGAAGATACTGTTATAATTACTGGTTGTTTTGTGGCACCTTCTCTGTATGTCGAGCTGATCCTCGGTTTTCTTTTCAAATGTGGATAAGTCTTCCAAGTTTTCCTTCAAATTTTTAAAAACATGACCCACTATGAAATTTTTGGACTTTACACTTCGTACTGCCTCTAAATTTTTCTGCAGATAGCTAGCTTATTCCCAAATGAATCGTAGTCTATCCACGCTTCGCTGCGTAACAGGGCTGAAGTCGAAATTTGAAAATGCTACCCGCAAACTGGCTCATGATTTCAGCTTTCTTATAGCTCCCAGTCGTAACAGGGACAGAGTAGCCACATCTAACAGTAGTAGTTGAACTATACTTTTTTCATGCTTTTTCGTTCAGAAGCTCTTCGTTCTTATTAACACTGGGTCTCAAACAGAGGCTCGTCCTTCATGATTATTAGAGCAATTAGCTAAACAAAATCCGTATGTTCAATATTGCTGTTAAATGTTACGACGTTAAGATGGCAGGTCTTCAGCTCAAAATGAAGTATGTGTTCGAGTCTCACATGTCCTTATTACTATAAGACTATTGGGTAAACACGTTACCATTGCAGTATCAGGAGCGTTCTTTTAAGCACACTGTTATCAGTCAACACATATCACAAACACGGATACAGTCACCTTTCTTTTTCGTTCTCCTACAGCCTCCATTGATAAAATCGAGCATCAACCCCAGGGCACCCGGGTCACGGATGTTCTTTCCAAGCGGGACACTTCACATGTTTGTGAAAGACGGTGTATTCTGGGTTGCTAAGACCTCTATTGCTAAGATTTTTGAACACTTTGCTATATGTTGATAACACTAACGAATGAATATGTATCCACTTTGATTTAAGTCTCTACGTTGGCAAAAAGACCGTATGATATGAAGAATTTATAAAAAAAATTAGATATAATTTCGGTTGTATAAGTACTAAGGCGTTTTGCAGGTCTGTTGGAGAAACCCCGGTTAAGTTCGGCGAGATCCACTCTAGACAGACCTCGACTGAGAAAAGTCTCAGGTGCTATGCTTAAATAAAAGCAATTTTAAGAATATGTTCAGTTAAAGAAAAAAAATTCAAACCGCTAAAAAAAATACATAGAACCAAAGAAAAAAGGTTGTAAGCTTTTGAAGGTACGGATAATATTTTCTCCTTCGCTGCAAGTAATATCATTTAAGCCGGTGACGTGGCTGGCACGAGGCTCTCCCTAAGAGCATTGCGTACATCAAGCCGTATAAACAAAAATAATTTTTGAGCATTGTTTCTTTTTTGCTGCTTTGCTTATTGTAATACATTTTACTAATGGCGGATTTAGTAAACCAGGCCATATGCAATCTCTATCAAATAGTGAGAGTACGTCTCTGTCTTTCGGTTCTACCACTAGCCTGTTATTTATGGAACTTTCAAGAGTTTTCCCAATTGTGCCTAATACATGGATTAGAAGTATGCTCAAACATTTGTTAGGGGCTTCCCGTGTTCAATTAATGAGAGCTCTCTTACATTTCAAAGGCACTTTCGCTCCTCCCCCATACATCCGGTACTTAAGCCGTTACGTATTGCTTTAAGCAGTCACTTTCCATCAAGCGTCATGTGTTTTTCAGTGAATCGCCGGCTTTCATCATATGCACATTACGTTGTAGTATGTTCGACGATGCCTGTTAGCTTTTATTCTCAATCGTCGCGGTCGTCATTAATTGCTTTAGCTCCTAAACTGTCCGTTCTTCGCTGTGGCCCCTTTTTTTCATGCTGCAGAGTTTTATTGAACTGCGGACCGCAATTGGACAGCTCCGTGAGATCGGAATTGCCTCCTTCTATAATATGTCGAATCCTTTTCCTTTTTCGCCGGTCCTTTTCGGTAATAGGATGTTCGTGATGGATTTATTGATCCTCTGTTAGTTTCCGAACTTTCAAGTAATTAGCATCACGCATATCTGTATTGGGGTGTCTTCGATCATCCGTAACTTACCTAGGCCTAGTGATAACTCTCTAGCCTAGCAAATCATTTGTTCCTATCTCGCTCAGCTTTAATGCTGTAGCAAAAAGATGGGCAAACGATTGTACTATATTCATGGCTTTGGAATTCCTACTTCGGATAAATGTTCCTATGAGTTTGTCATACACTTGAAGGCTTTCCCTGGCTAGTCATATTGCTTTTACGTGGTCCTTGCGGCTTTTTTTTTTAAAATCTGTCTGCAATTGTTCGTCATACTCCACTAGTATGTACTCCGTGTACCTTGATTGCTTGCTTGAGTTATGCTTTCTCAGCGGGTCTGTATCTTGGTGGATGTTATGTTTTTTTTTACTTTGGCTTTAACAGTGCTGGAAATTTTGGGTTAGCAGATCATCATGTCCTCCGTCTACTCGTGTAGCTTGTGCAGTTTATTGGGACTACACAAAATGTGTCCAATGTAATCCAGTATGACCGGTCGTTTGTTGATGTGTTGTGTGAAATGCTTATTGATTGTTGCGCCCCTCATTGCCACTGTTTGGCATCAAAAGCTAAGTATTCTTGTGGAAGGGCCTGATAAATTTAGTCGTTTGAACTGGTTAACACTGAAGTCGTCCACTGAAGACTCATTTCACATGAACTCGTACGCTGCTAATTCGCCCCACGTTCAGCTTGATCTTATCGATTTGAAGGTGAATCGGGCTTGTTGGCTGCTTTTCATAGCCCTTCTCTCCTATTTCTAAAAATACAGTCGTTTCAATTAAAATCGACAAGCCAAAAAAATCAATAATAGAAAATACTAATAAAAAAATCGTATGAAGATCACTTCTTGTTTTACTGAGGGAATAATTAGCTGATCGCCTTCGACATAAAATATTTCGAGAGACTTTAAAGGTTCGTATCTCCTGTAGAAGTGGTAAAGTACTTCTACGACCTGTTCAGATGTTATGCAGTGATGAAGCTCACCAGAAAATTTGCCGTTACTGGGTGCAAATAGCTTTTTACTCTATCACGACAACCACCAAAAACGCAACTTCTAAATTCAGATCGATAGGTTTCGGTCTGACTTCTCTAAACGCAAAAATATTACTCTCATTAATAATAGTAGTAATAATTAAAAATAATAACTTCTGGTTTATTTTCATGTCCAAAATTTGCCCCAAATCCGAGATACGAAAAAAGGATAATGCTGGTTTTCGACTTGTTCAGGCATCTGTGTAAAATTTTAATTTCATATTCATACATCATATCAGGATCGCTGGGCGTAGAATATATTTCTCTCCGAGCTCGTTGCCTACTTGTAATTTCGTTCGACAGGCTCATAACGCTGTCTAAAGGCTCAAAGGTCCATCTCTTATGATTCTCTGGAGAGCAATATAGCTCAGCAAAGAGAGATTTTCGCCCTTGCTCAAAAGCTGTCACTGTACTACGTAACTCAGAAGGAGAGCGAGTAATATTAAGCCATCAGAAAAGATAATGTTATTTCGCGGTGGAGAAAATGCCCGATCGAAAGACTGTGGCTGATTCGCAGGGAGCCTGTTGCTAATGGCTAACTGCTTGAATATTCCAGGGCATTCCCAAGGTTTTTGAGATGAGTTGAATTTAGAATCAGACATTTAATAAAGACTCCTTATGCACATATATATATGTTTACGTTTGTACCCATATATTCGTTCGGGTTCGAATCAACCCCCCCCCCCCGCCCCTATATTGTACATTGTCATATTTAAAAGAGAAATTATAACCGACCCAAACCGCTTTATAAACGTCCATTTGTATAACTGTATTTCTGTAAAAATTATACTGCCAACGATGAATGTGCAATAAAGGCCTCGGATTGAGTTTTGAATTTCGTAGTCAAAGATACCTTCAAGCGACAACGAAGACTATAATTTACTTTTTTTTTTTTGTCTCCAATACACAAATTGACAATATAAACATGGCAACTCCAGTTCCGACTCAATGATGTGACAGCTGATCGAAGGCGTGTATCCACCATACGAGAGTAGAGAGATGATTGGAAATATCATCGAGGCCGGTGCTACTTTTTCTATTCGTTGACCGTGTAGAAATTTCTCTACCGGGCAATCCAAGTGGAAATAATAGACGAGGTAATTCCGTTTATTGTCCTATATACAGGCATGGTATACAGGTGGCGCCTTACATGTATGCCTGCTTATCCGACGGCATGAAGAATCGATCAAATTAACATTAGGCCAATTAAACACAAGTTCATCATCCTTATTACGTTTTATTAGTATATCCAGTTAGATAATTTTCAGCCAACATTTAACGATGCAGATCTTTCCGAGTACGCCACGCAGACCAACAATACATCTAATGGAGACAATGTGGTCGCATATAAATCACTTGTTTTCGGTGAGCTTAAACGCTTGGCAAGAGTAATTCAGCAAAATTTGCCTTCGTTCCTCGTTCGATCGAACGGACGTTCGCTAGTTAGAGAAATCAATGACTCATAGTCTATTGTGCCAATCGTATGGCGTAATTTTTTGGAAGGAACCGTATTATAAATGCCCTTGGAGATACTACGTTGGGATTTGGACAGGATTTCTATACTGGTCCTGAGATGGCGGTACGATGACGTTTCGATAACTTGATTCGAATTCTTGGCCCAACGAAAAAGTTTCAGCTTAAGCCGCCCGTATTTCAGATAACTGAATTACTAAAAGCGTGTTCATACTGCCAAATCGTTCCTTATACAACCGTCACTAGACGTATAAATAAATAAATAAAAACGTCACGCAACATTTGTCAACCAAACAAAATCTACGGCTGTAGACAATAAAAAAGCGTCTACACGACGATAGTACGGCAGTCTGTAAAAATGCATCGATACTTGACGCACCTGAAAGGTAACGAATCTTTCGCTGGCAGCGTTTGTCGATATTCTATCCAACGACAAATTTAGTGTTTAAAAATATAGTATTCTAAAAACCTACAGAAACGTAGCAACTTGGATGAAATTTCAAATCATGCCACGAGGGGTCATACTAGGGCTGACATTGTCCGTTCGCAAGACAAATCGCATGCAAGGGTACAGTTGTCACACGTCGTAGCGTAGGAACGAGCTTTGGATTTAGTGACTTTTCGTCTGTAAATCTACGCAATATATGTCACTCTTGTCCTTCTTCGATTTCGACAAAGGTTAGCCGAACAACTTATTAGTCCAAGATGGTTTAGCATGCGTTACAGTCCCCGTTATAAAATGCATAAAATAAAACAACTATGTCACTAGTGGCTGTTTTCAATGGACCGATATAATTGCTAATCTGGCACAAAACTCGATGCACTATTTGCTACTGTGTGATGGATCCATGAACGTTGCCCTTTGAAAAACTATTCTTGTGGAATATATATAGCATCATTCTGCAAATATACATGCTCCGTGAACAAGGGCTTCCTTTAGTTACACAGATAGTCAACCATTTGTGCGGTCTTTTTCAATCTACTGTATATTGTGACTTCTATTTTTGTTGCAATAACTTTCAAGAAGTTTGTGTTCGATGTTGTATACGTAACTGCAATAATAAGCTCAGAGTCTCGTCGAGCTGCTTCTATTGATCGCACTAGCAAAATAGCCTTGCTTCGTGATGACGGCTAAGAGGCTACAAAAGCGGAACTGAGCTCGTTCGCCTCAAATTTGATGCTCTATAGTTTGACTTTAGGCGCGGTTGTCGGACAATTTCCACCTCATGCAACCCGGGGGTCACAACGAGTCCTCTGCGCCGGACAGTGAGTTAACTAGAGATCTCATCTAAGTTGACTCACGCGAAACGCTGATCAGCCTCGATTGTCGAAGATGACAGATGAATTATTGTCGAGAACTTGTACCTATAATCGGTGTTTTGTCGCTTTCGTTATTATAGCTTTGCGCGATGCTTCGCAATGGGGTGTAGTGGAGCCATTACGGGCCTTCGACATGACTCAAAATGGCGTTGTGTTAGCTGTCCACCCCTGGCGTGTATCCCGCCATGATCCAGACGCAACGACGAAATCACTCGTTGCGTCTTATGGCCTTGTGCGACGAGCATCCAATTACGCTAATGCGTTTTGCATATGGATACCGGCACAAATAGTAAATCTGTAAACAGGAATATGTGCACGCACAGATATAGGGGGATGCGTTGCCATTATTGCGAACGTATGCTATAAGGGCGACCTATTGTTGCACGCAATTGGAACTGAGTTTCAGTTATGGATGATGCCTACTTGGGGAAGTAACGAGGGAGACGTACGTGCGTGCGAGGCTCATTGCCAGTGTACACAGAACCGAAGTTCGTTCAAACTCGTCTACACAGCGTGACAGTGTGAACTTCAATGTTTAGGTAGACGTTCTTACCGTAAGTAGGTTGGGTTTATAATAGCTGATTTGAAACAAACAAGCAGCAAACAAACGTAGAGCTGTTGTTGTATCGACACCGCAAACAAGCCTGAAATATTTCTAAGTTACTAAGCAAATATAATGAGCGAATGACTTCATTCATCACTGGCCAGTTCACCAGTCATCGCCGAAGCTACTTCAACCACTTCAATCATAATATCTATCGATTGAACACTTTCACAGGGTCATTTCCCTGTCACGAAAGCTATCGTCATCACTTCAGCGTCAGTTCGGTAGTAAAGAGGAAAGCTAGCGTGTTTTTTTGCAACATCTTCGATAACGTTCGCCTGCGTAACCAATCCGTTCTATAGCAGCTTCTTTTTTTTTTTTAGCTCAGGTTAAATCCAGCGGAAACGTTGCACTCGGACTGTCTGCATTGTAATACACGGAGCAGCAAGCTCTCTTTGATCAGATGATTGAGGCTAAGTTGAACATATGGAAAATGATCTATATTCATTATGTCGACAGTACACCATCATACAAAAATGCCGCCTTGTTTTGGGTCAGTCTGTGTTACGCTACCGAGAATCATCGCTGAAGGGGGTACAGGTTGTCTGTGGCGACCGAACGCGGCACACGTACTATATTATCACATGGAAGTACAACTCAACCCATGAAAATCGCCCAAAGAAACCCATGAAGTTTTATATAGCATTTTAGCCACCTAAAGTAACGAAACAGTTTTGTATAGCAGTACTCGAAAAGTTTCTTTACTTATTTAGGTTACTTTTTAATTAAATTTACTTAAAAGAATCAATGATAAGATTCATTTCAACAGAGGGAAATGGCCGGAATCGCATGAACGAGAAAAATTTGAGCAGTGATTCTGTGTGTTTTGGAATAAGCTCTGATCGAAGCGTGCCGATGAGCTGGTGCATTGTCACTGCGTAGTTCGCAAGCAGTATCTCTAAGTAAAAGTAAATGGTCCTGACTATTCGGAACTGTGAGCCTTAGATTACTGCCTAATATAGTGTATTCAGCATTGTCACCAGCATATATTTCTGTCCTGTTCAACGTTTTTCTCTAATCTGATTATTGCACAGACAGACCAATGGCCTTCCTGCCCATTGTAGCGTTGCATTTTATATGGGTTTTATTCTATTCATAGTTGCGTGAGAAAGAACAAAATCTATCTCACTCGAGGTGTAGGTAGTCTAAGACTTACTATAAATATCAAATCTCGATTGCCAAGTTTGAACATAATTGTTATCAAATAGCTTATCTTGAACAGGCCTATAAACAGTGATCGCTCGTCGCACAGCAAACACCTAATTGTTCGAAAAGACGAAAGCGAACAGAAGTGCCAGTGGCCCAAATGGAAGCGATGACGGTCAGTTGACGTCAGCAGCACTGGAAATATGGTACCGGTAATATCCAACGCAGCTGGTCTCGGCTGCCGCGGAATCACGACGATTCGGTTATGGCAAACTGGGCAAAGGCGCCACGGCATATTGTTTGTGGCAAGGAGTGGCTAAATTGGCGGCTTTTTGGGCCTACGCGTGAATTGAGATCATCCACATGCCAACAACCACGGGATCTTGGGAGCGATTCTTTCTTTACTTGGCTTCTTTCAACGGCGTTAAGTGGATCAGCGGATTGCACGAATCTGACAGGTCAGCAATCGCGACCAATCCGAGACTACTCCTAGTGGCGCAGATTCTTCCAGGGCTGTCCACAAAACATCAGCTTTCACAACCTACGTTCGATCGTCGTCGGCCCTGTCGAAACTGCAGGGAAGTACTGATAATTGCATAACGCTATATCGCATCAGAGGTATCGGCACCTTTATCAGATTAGAGACGAGCACAGACTTCTGGTACGAGGTCATTGAATTTAAGCAAGTTTGGCGCATTTCACAAAAATAGGTTAAAAATAATGACACTTTGCCGGGAATATAGTATTGAGCAACAGCCGGCAAATCTGTCAGAATTCAGAAACATGGATTGGTTTTGACTGCTTTATGTATTTATATACATATAACGAGCGGACGCAATCTGGGCGGCTAACGCACATCTTTCACCTTTGCTTTGCCATGCTAATCTTCAAGTCGCACTGGTCTAAATCTAAGTGTTGGCTAACTGCCATGCCGTTTCAAAGATTTGCTAAGAAAATCCTATTAGGGGAACGAGATCCGACCCGGTTAAGCCTTTTGTGGGGGCATATACTTGATGCTACGTCTGAAAACAAGCGTTTCCGAGGACTTGTTGACTTTTGTGAAACAGTCAAAGGAGTCAAACAAAAAGCGACGCAGTTACAGCGGTGACGATATTGATGGACATCCTTGTTTATTGGAAATCAAATCAGTTGGTATTCAGTGAGACTGTGCCAAAATATCGGGCTTTTGTGATGCCTTTTCTAAACGGCTTATGATGAAACAAAAGTTATCGCCCGGTGAGATAGCTTCCAAAGTTTGAAGGCGTTTGTCCAGGATAGCTTTAGCGTGGTCTGACCCTGAGGCGGTGAGCGTGAATACTTTATAGAGCCTTAGAGTAAAACTCTAGGACAGTTTTCCACCTGAAAAATCTGTTCCGCTAGAATGGATTTTCATCTGTTGCAAATGGACGGAGGAGACGTTTATGAAGCTTGCACTGGTATTCGAGCTAAACCTGAACACTCGACTGACGTTTCGAATCCTACGGCAACATCAGAAAGATGTCGAAATTGGCGTTTTGTACTCGCAGTTTAGGTGAATGCTTATTCTCAATTAATCAACGTAATCCAGGTTACCCACCGGAGAAGAGAGGCGGTCGCTGCATGAAACACTTCTAGCAAAGAATGAACAGGAGTTGCTATCATTCTAACATAGCGACTTGACGATACGCAATAATAGACAAAATCTCTGGGCATCAAGTTTAGACAACTAGAGCGCAGGTCTCGTGTTATGAGACTGTGCAGACTAGCGTAGGCCATTACAGCGGTGTCGTTAACGGCTCACCAATTCGCCCACTCTATGCGATCACTATTAATGATCATTTGTAAAATGGGGGCTGCAAGCAATGTCCCTAAATCCCCTAAGAAACTCTATTCGAGGCATCTGAAGCTTGAAGCAGTGTACCTTCCTCCGGCTTCTAAAATGCGAAGTTTGTTCTTCGTCCTACATAAGGCAGCTTCTGGAGCTTTAGCTGGGATAAACAATCGGTAGTGCAGGTATCCAGGCAATTATATATATATATATATATATATATAATTATATATAGAGAGAATACCCTACCATATAAGCGTGATCGAAGTACAATTAACGTTGTTATCTAACTTATGTTAGGATAAGTCATATGAAAAGATGTTATTCAAATGTAGGACAATTGTCCTTGGTACGCTAGTTCTTTCAATATTTACCAACTCTTAGAATGGCTTAAAACGCCTTGAAATTTCCGATTTTGCAGTACGAAGAGCGTGAGGTGCGTACGTTGTCTTATAACCTCAAGCGTACTCAGTACTGCCAGTCACCAATTTCACTAGGAGCCGACTCAGTTTGCGAAACGAGATAACCCAATATTTTGAAGGCACATATTATATCACTAGTTTTAATACAAATAAAATTGCTTTTTTCTTTATATATATATAGGGGCGGAATTATAGTCTAGAACTGTGGTTAAAACCTTATATAAAAATGGTTATTGTATCATCTAAGTTCTGAGTGCCTGTGTGTAGGCGATACTTCATACGAATAGCAGCGTTAATGAATATAGTAAGTCAAGAATTGGGTGTCACAACTGCGTTCATATTATACCTTACCTAAAGTTAACTTTCGCCAGTAATACAAAATCTAATGATCATTGTGGGGAATTAAGTTAATAATCGAAGATTGATAACCTAATATAAGTGGGAATATTCGTAAAATAAGGTACAACTAGAATTTTGCTGATAGTAAACATTTTGTGGATATTCTATAGGCGTTTAGATAACACACTGCGCTTGTAACTAGACTGTGGGTCTTTATGAGTCCAGACTATAGGTGTTTAGAAAGTTGACAATTTCATAATGGGACGGGAACAATTGAAACGTTACAGGAGTGCCGCATAACTTATAATGTTGAATTTCATTGGTTTAGTCGCATCCGTCAAGCAGCATATGTCAACACGTTCGCTTAAACCCCCTAGTTTTCTTAGTAAGAGTTTTATATGTCCAAAACACCACGCCGACATACCCAATTCTGTGGAGATGTCTAGTTTATCTCCAATCGACCTAGTAATCGTTGCGTCGTAGTTTAGAGACCTACGCCTTTAACATACTATATGATTGGCCAGCATAATCTATAAAAATATTCCTGCATTGGTAAGCATGTTTCACTTTTTTCACTATTTTGCCCCCGTCCAAACATTGATTTGGTATGGTATCATAAATGATACAAAAAAATCATTATCTGCAGTTTAACTTTTAACGTCTGCTAACATCTGTTTTTGCTTCGATATTGGTCCCACTGTGATTTCCGTTGGCATGGATTGCACACAGCTCCACGCGTTACTGCTTTTAATCAATGTAATCACGGGTGACGGTTGAGCGTCCTAGGAACGGAGAAACTTTGGGTTCCTTTTTTTGCATCTGTGTCTATTTGCGTCTCGAAGAGCTTGTTTGCGGACCATCTCTCTGAAGACACTTTCCAGATTTTTTTTTTTTACCAACTCTTATAGGGCATAACTATTCTTATTTGCTTACGAGTACAACCCACAGCTCGGAACGTACCCAGCATTTTCGGGTCCGACCAACAGGACGAGGTCAGCCTTGCGTGTTTGTATCGGTCTCTCCTAGTAGACGCACTAACAGCAGCGGTGGCAGCTGCTCCATTGGGTATTAAAGGTGGTCCCAAAGGTGTAATCACACGAAATCACAGACTCGCCTTCTTGCGGTAACAACGATGGCAGGCCCAAAGGTACGTCCAGACTTCGGGTGTCAGTTAGGCTTGGTAGTGTGGGAGCCGAAATGGCGCCTTATGCTAAGGGCAAGTTAACCAAGCATCAGAAGCCCATGATCTGAGTCTTACGCCTCATAATGCGCAAGAGGTCGTTCATCCCGTGTATATGTCAGGCCGCCGCGGACGAGCGGGTGAAGTTACTTGTGGTGAAGCCAAAAGAGCACGAAACATCAAAACCTCAAGGGTTACTAGGGTACACGTAAGGTATGATTTTCTCTCGCTAGCACATCACATCTGCCTGTGCAAATGGAACTGCGATTTGAAGTAGTAGTGAAAATACGAATGGCTTCGGTACGAAGCTGACGAAATATCAGGTAAACTGAAAGCTGAGCGAAGACATGGAGGATGAAATGAGTGCGGCAATTCTTGGGAGAACCAGGCCTAACGAAGATGAGTTAAGGCAGCTGGGGAGTGTGGACGTGGTGAGAGAGATAAACTGTCTGAAACTTTAAATATATTACTCTGAGATTTAAGAAGAAGAGGAATCAACTATTCACAGCACTAGGTTGATGATAGGCTGCTGATAGGATCGTTGTAAAAGAGCACGTGCACATTATTTTATATGGCCAACTTTTGCAATGTAGTTTTAACACACCAACTTCGTTTTTATATAACGTGAGGCAGTAAGTTTTGCATAAACTTATTGCCTCACATTATTATGTTCAACCGTGATCTGTATGATCGATCTATAGCTATATTTCCGTATGTGACAAACCCTTTAGAAGCGTGTCTGTCGTGTTGCTTCACACGCTATCAAGAGGAGTTTTGCTGGATTTATCTATGAGTCTTAAAAAACCCGTAAAGCGGCGGGTTAACAATATTTTTTTTGCTATAATCCACCGATAAAGAGGTTCAATCTAGCAAAGGCCGGTAATCCTTTTGTTGTTGTTAATACTACTATACCTAATAATAGTAACTAACAATAAATAAATAAACTAAAAATAAATAGATTAATAATAGTACTACGATAGCGTACTCCGTGGTGCATATCAGCCCTTAAAGACATAGAGTATGATACTTAACAACAAAATACTCCAAAACTGATAATCTTTTGTTATTATCTAAGGGGTATGATTAGTATTCAAAATAAATACGTCAAATAAGTAACAATCCTCAGTTCCGAGTAATGGATATCACTGACGACCAGTTGACCTAGCTAGCGAAAAAGGATTATGATAAAAACAATAGAATAAGGATCGTTGATAGTAAGAGCTCCGTAGGAAATAAATGCATTATAATGGCGGACAGTTATAACGTCTAAAACTGTGGGTGCAGAGCCCCAATTCCACGTTGGAACATTCATTGTCTTCTATGAGTTTCAAGCTCACGGGCTTAATGTTATTGAATAATGCATGCTTAAAGAAGCCGTGGACACCCGGAAACAGATAGCATCGTTCATTAACGTGGGGGGCGGGTCTAACGTTAAAAGTGTCTGGTTTGTTTAAAGTTTTCCCAACAAAATTAAATTTTTGTCAAATCTACTGAAAATCCGTTTGATGTAACAATTGTGGATAAGAGCTATTTTCTAATATTTCTAGAAGATAGCCTTAATTGGCAAAAACAAATACTCATTTAGCAATAGCGGAATCCGTGGAAAATCTTAGTGAAAATCAATGTACCTAGCCCTGATTAACCATAAATTGCATGAATAATCTCCACCCTTACATTCAATAACATTTTACAATAGCGTCTGCTTGTTGTTCCGTCGTTCTTGAAAACACTGCTATCCTCTGTAATCATTCAAGCTTGGAAATTCTCCTGAGCAAAATCGAACCTGGCCGGACCCCACGTATTACAAAACACGCGCAGAACGCTGTCCTTCTCCATATGATAAGCGAATTGCCAACCATGCTATGTAAATTCATCCGAGTAACAGGTCTGAGAAAGTACTAGACACCTAACATACAAATAGGATAGCGTCTGGACGACTTGCTTTCTTCTTTCTCCCTCTGACCCTGCCAACCCCCAAACTGTTCGATCCCCTCCCAAACAAGGCCAATACGTATTGCAATCGACAGATCGCTATGCTGGCTCGTCCATTGCAACTAGTACGATACGCTCACCGGTTTCGAAACTCGAGTTTTTGTATTCTATTTAGATAGGTGCAAGCCCTGACTTAGCCAGCATTTACCTTGTCTATGGTTTACCAATATTGCTCGTTGTACAATCTGCCAGTCTGCACAGGAGCGACTTGTGCTGAACACAACTGACATATCTAAATGTACTTCAAGAGGAAATAGTACAATGTCCAGTGTTGTTGTTGTGCTTGAAGGGTTTTATCGTGTGCAAATTAGTAATTTTGAAGATCGTTCAGTCCGATGATGTTTTTTTGTATACTGAGTAATCGAACCAAACATTTAGTCTGATTTTAAAGAACATTCTAGACTTGGACAATTTTCAGTAGTTCTAGCGGAGTTCATCTACCGATCGAGGATCATTCAGGCCTAAGTACTTTTTGTAATGAACAAAAAGAAATTTTATGTAGCCAGGTGAAGCATACTGATACGCAAGCTAACCAGCGACTTCATGAGAAGCAGCGAAGTTGTCGACTGAGTTGTGATTCGAAATGCTAGACCTAGTGTCAGGTTGAAAAAATTACTTTTGAAGTAAAGTTCGTTTGAACGTGACGTTCCACAACCTCGACAATGCATTCTAATACAAATGAGGTTTTTTTGTACTTAAAATGATATCTGAATTACGTCCCGCTATGGTAAGCTGTTTACTTATCTCACTTAGGAACACATGGTGGTCTTGCACAGGTACTTTCGTTCGGTGACAGAAGCCAGCAGTCTGAAGCAACACTTGAAGGCAGTACCGGGCATAAAACGAAAACATTTCGTTGAGATCTCTGAGCTCGCGTAAAAGAATTGAGATAGAGCATTTTGAGGAGTTTTGAAAGTTGATGATAACAAAGAGTCGCACACAGCTGATTCTTCGAAACGTACGAACCCATATGCTGGACTAGAAAAACAAATATTTCCATTACATTCAACTAGATCACACAATGTATAAAAAAAAAAAGAACTTATATGTGTGCGAGTTTAATAACGAACCATTTGAGGGTCCGCCTTGTAAAATAAAATCGAAATCTTTATTTACAGTATTGTAATAATGTAAACAAGAAGAGGTCAGCTCATACAGTGCTTTTCACGTTTACAAAAATCTCAAGCCTCTTAACGACTCTAATGCTGCTAAAAAATATTTATAAATACAAAATCACGCGCTCATAATATGGACGGGTCAAAAATTATTTTCCACGAATTTTTAGCCTCCAGACTGTCACCACTTTTCAATTATAACCACAATTACTCGTATTGTTTCATGTGCTGGAAAATCAAGATGTACAATGGCGTTTATCGAAAATATACGGACCTGTTCGGGTATAATTACTAATCTTCTATTGAATTCCTAATCCTAGCGACTTTCAGGATGGGACGCTCCATATTCACGACGCCGGTGCCCTTCACTTAGGTCTGCAAAGCTCGATACAGAAAAGAGTAGAGGCACACACATATATATATTTTTTTCAATGATGCAAAGAAAATAATATAATAAAATATGTCTATAATAATATGAACAAAATAATCCATGAATAAATATGGCTTGCGGATATAGAAGATCATAGCAAGTGGCTGCAAGGTGCTCGTTCCTGCCAACTAACGAAAGAGTTAAGCCAATACGCTTTATTTGGTGGCAGCGGTGAGATGGCTAACGATAAGGTTACGTCAGTGCGCCGAGTTGTCGAGTGCCTGCATGGTTGGACGGCGTTGTCGGAACTAGCGTTCGACGAGGCCTGGCCAAAGAAACGGTTAGAAAAAAAACAATTGGGTAAGGAACGCGGGTGGTCGGCCAAGAAGATGATACTGACGATGCGACAGTGCTTTCGAATTCGGTCTGACTCATGGGCCTGGGATGCGACTATATGTAACAATTACAAAGAGAAGCTTTACTCCCATTATTCTCCGAAGAAAAAACCGAATCGCTCGAGCGAACAGAAGGGTGTACCTACGGGTCGTGTGTGGTAAACGAGCAGTACTGGATGAGATAGGACTCAACCTTGAATTCAGCGTCTTTCTGGCGAATATCTGAAGAATCGCAAACTCGCTTATCTTTACGAACTTTATCACAATGACTGGACTAAGATCCTACATGAAGTGTTTTGAAACTATACACAGCTGGGCGCTGGCATCCATCAGAGGTGCACCTAGTAAAGAAGAAACCCCCTGTCGCTGTCCAAAGAAAGGGGCTTATTAATACGCAACTGTCCAGGTTGCAATCGTTAAGGCAAAGCAAACTACACTAGCATTCCCCAAGAGGCTTGAAGGCCGTGGTGCGGATCGGCAAACTTTCACCATCAAAAATATCATTTTCAGTGAAGTGGTCATTGGTCATTAACTAGTTAGTCTTCGGTTAGCGGGGGTAATACGGATGTTGCGAGAGGGATGAAAGATCCACTTTCCACCACGAGGACACTTTATGTCGCACCAGTCCGAAGGTATCATAAACTGCCAAACTTTGTCAAGGTCTTGGCGTCTTCAGCTTGCAATTGGAACCAGCCAGGCGTAAGCAAAATCGTGCACAGTCCAATGACGTTTTTCGGATCCGGAGAGTACGTGACTGCATATGCGATTGCGATATGTGAGCGTACGTCGCTCCGTTAACCAGGAGTCCCACAACTCGCCGCTAAAAAGTGGGAATCGACCCTATTTTACAACAGCGATTATGACAAGTGCTACTATAATAGACATGCCTTTGCAACGACTGAGAGATCGGTCCTATTGGTCTGTTGTTGCGGATTCGTACAAGACATTTCCGATGGCGCCAGAAGTTGTGCGGTCTGTTCGCCAGTCTTGAGAGCAACGGAATCGCACCTGACATAAGCAGAAAGATATCACAAAGCGGCGTGAAGAGTACGACAAAGTCAAACCCATTCGGTGTTAGACGATACCGGAATAAGAGTAACCCACTGGATAGACGTAGTTGGGGCGTAATTGCACAGACTTAGGATATTGGTGTATAGGCAAATAGGCCATTTCACCTCTGTAAGATCAAAACGAACAGTTGTGAAGCACTCGTTTCTTCCGGTCAACGATAATAATTAGTAAGTCCGCTTTAGTCTCATATATATATATATAGTTGTGAGGGTTTAACAGCGGCATTTCGCCATCATGTTATTAATCCTCTTTCTATGCTTGTATGCCTGTGCGTTAAGGTATTTAGAAAATAAAAATTCGTTTCGAACGTTCAGGTGAATGAAGCACCAAATGAGATTTGACTGGCGAACCATTTACAGAACCGTAAATAGATGCCGCAATGCGTTCTTAGAGTAGGCAAGAAAGAGGTTAAAATAGCGAATGTAGAGCACGCTTTATACGCCACGATTAAAAAAGCAAGACCTTCTTAGAAGTTCAGGCCTAATACGCTTCAGTCGATACGGTTACGCCCTAGAAAATATAATATAATACATTAAGCACCGTTAACTACTATATGTAGAGAATGCATGACGAAATTAGTATCCTTAATGAATTAAAAAACCTGTTGGCGCTCATGGTTAGACTATGGCAAATTTGTGCAGAAGTACTTGTGCACGTGTTAGTCCTTTCAGAGTTTCCTTCCATAGAATCAACTAAACGAAAGGGATATATGGACAAAGATCGGCTCAGGTGTAAATATCACTTTTAGCGACTCCAGGTTGAACAAGTGTATATATATATATATATATATATACCGGTGTTGGAAAAGTACGTTAGGCTAGTTGGGTAAACGATAAAATGTGTTTGGTGTTTCCTAATGTACACTGGTCCCTTTTTTGACTGATATCTTAATCCGACTAGACAAATTTATCGCAGTTCGTACTAAACTATTCATACAATATTACGGTTTAATTGAAATCATCATTAGCATATTATCAGGTTCCCATACGACGAACTGGATTGACTCAATTAGGTAGGATGGTATATCAACACCGTTGCGAACGATGTTTCATGTTCTCAAATAGGAAGAACAGCTGTGTTCAAATCGCGGATAAATGTTCACTCTGCTCGCCCCCAGCTTGCCACTGGTACGCTATTTTTCTACAGCGGCAAATTTATACAAGCTATGCATAATTACGCTGGTTGACTTATAATGTCTGGTGTCCGAGCTCCGTCTTATTTAGTGGTTTCTACCCCCTAGCCCTCGTGCGCTGACAAACTTCCTACTTACTTGGCGTCACCGCAACAGTCTTTGAGTCACTCACAGGACGTATATTAGAATTCGCCTGCTACGCGACAAAGGGTTTCTGTTAGTTAAAAAGTTGTACGTACTAACAAGCGGACGTCTGTCAGATCCAACACCTACTGCTACAGCGTTGTGTGTATATACGTACTTGTTGGATCTCACGGCAAGACAGAATAACGTGACACATGTAATTCGCTTGCTGTGTGTACAGCGGCAACGGACACGACAGAACTTCGGGAAGTGGTAGTTTGTTGTTACCGGCGGAGGAGCGTACGCTGAAGAGTAAAAAGGTAGTAAGATGTTGCGAGATACGCGTAGCATTTATTATTATTATCATTAGTCCATTGCGAGATGTGTTTTTGGATGTTATTAACGTCCTGATGCTACTGTTGATTGTTTGTTCAGATCTTAATGAAGGCGGTACGAAACTGCTAAAAATGGCCAGAGAAAGATTACCATGATCTAAACACCTTTAAATTAGCCGCGGCTTGGAAAATTATCAATCTGAAAGATCTTACAATAATATTGTTTTGAAAGGCGACGGCGCGCGGCGGTTTCTGTCGAACTCAAACAAAGTTTCTAGTATTGTACAATGCAGACGTACTGCAAGTAAGCTATAAGTAAAACGCGCACCGACGCAAACGTATCAGTGTTTACTTATTAGGACTATATTCTAAATTATATTGTAGAAAAATATATCTAGTTTAGATACAAGGTTGGACGCAATTTGGACTACATCGACCCACTCTCTAAAACCTTAACTTTCTTTGAACCAGATAATTCCTAAGGGGAAGGTGTCCCTACCAAATAATACCGCCAGCCTACTTGTAACGTCAAGATTCAGCTGAGATGCAATCAACGCGAGGGGATATATCTATTTCGCACCTTTCCTTATAAGTGAATTAGATACGACTGAAAAGCTAATTATTTCCTGTGATATGCTTATCGATCTTCTCAATTCTTTGAATCTCGTTCTAGTCAACAAACCTGGCCTAATAGTGTATGTACACTGGAAACAAGGCCTGTTGGGTGAGTCCATCAGATACGTGAAGATCGTGCACATTTTTGGCTCAATCCTGTAGAAAATTAGTGGCAAAGCCCAAGGGGTCTCATCACAGCCGCAGGGTTGTGGAATTGACAGCGAACAGGCATAGAGGTACCTACTTCTTACAAACACTTTGTCTCTCGAAAGTCTACCGACCATGCATTGATTCTTACTACGATAAAATCCGTTCATAAAACAAGCTACTGCTTCTCGTATAAGAAACGAAAATCATTAAACATGTTAGTGCAGAACAATTAATAAACAGCTGGAACCCATATAGTGTTTATGGGTAAACGGAAGGAGCTTGTAAGTGTGTAAGCATTGGCAGCCTCGGATAGATTATACGACCTCAATTTGTATGCTAATAAGGCAAAGGCGGAAAAGCTAGCTCGGCTTACATTCTATAGGAGACTAGCGGATAGCATTGACCTATGAAGCATTGGTTAGGACTCTATTTCTTAATAATTTCAGAAGAAGGAACAAGAACAAACTGATGACCGCTGTTAGAATACGTGTTAAATAGCCAGTGGATCATACGAGGTGGTTCTTGGCCTAAAAACGTTAGCCATGCTTCCTTTTTCGTTTGTCCAAATAACCGCGTTATGTAAGCGAAGTCTGCCACTAGGGCGATTTAGTAGCACTATGTATTTAAAGTAATGAGTTTCTATTTTATATTAAAGAGGGATGAAATATTCTAATGTTAATTTGGTGGAAACATGGCCTCTTAGGCCAATATCTCGGCAAGGCATGAGCCTTGAAGAAGCTTTTATTCGAAGAACTATTTCGCTTTTCGGGATACACAGAAGCAGAAAATAGTCGAGTACAGAAAAGAAGTGATTTTTTTTTGGTCAAACGAAGGTAACTCGATTTTATCCCAAGTGCTCCTGCATTAGAAAATATGTCCTTTTCCTATTCGACAGTAAAGTCTTTGTTCCCAATAAAGTATTAAACGAAAATCTTTGGTAATTTGTCGTGCTAGTCAGCTAAAGAACGAGAATGCCGGCTCTATTGAGAGCGTAAATCGACTTAGTTTTCACCTAGCATGTAATAAGTGTATGGGTTGAAACATCACCTAAGTTGTGTTCACAGAAATGCACACCCCACGTTCATCTTCAATATCTGCGTTATCGGATTTAGGCGGCGAGGCATAGTATAGGGCATTACGACTGAAGGAAACGGCTTTTGTAATTGGCCTTTTTAGCATTGGTCATTTTAAAATTGCAAAACCGAGAGGGATTATGATCATCAAATTTATTTGCGAGTTTGTGGAAAAAAAACCCAGCCCAGATGTCGCTAACGAGGTTTTCATTTTCTTTCATCATGATGACATATGGAGTTGCTCAAGGTAGCGGGGTGAAAGATGCAGAGAGAGAGCTTGTCGCCGGAAGCCGACAACTCGTCCAAATCGGATCTGACCGCCCGATTCGAAGCTGTTCAGTCGGCTCTGTTCACTTCGTTTTATCAAAAAGAGGCCACTGAAGAGGATTAAGAGATTCGATATGTGAATTAATTTCAATATTCTTACACAGCCCTGCCTCTTTTGTAGAGAGCAAGCCGAGTACGCTGTCAGGACTAGAACATGGTTGTCGTATCAAAGACCGTATTTAGACATATAGGGCACCGAGCAGACTGTTTCGTATGTATCTAGCATAAAAAGGAAATGAGTACTTGTCGTGTAGACCGAATCAGAGTAGCGAGACGATAAGAATTGTAATCTTCAATTATCTCGATTTAGATCTACCGACAAGGGCCTCGACATAGATGAAGGAAGGTCCGCATCTCTCTGCACTAGTGCCCCCTTACCTATTCTGACCGTCCTCATGTTTTGGTGCAAACGCGTTTTTTGACGTCGAATGTGCCATTTCCAACTAGCCGATGCTAAACAAACCGATAAGTAAATTAGATTATACAATTGATGTATAAGCATTGTATTTTTCTTGCATCATTTCAATTTTTTGTGGTGTTAAATCTAAAAATATGAAACCTCGCTCCTCTATCTTATATATTATGATTGTTTATATGGTGGTATTTCCTACATTAATCCGTACTGCATTTACTCATGATTTTCAGAATAGCAAAAATTATTAAGCATCATAACAGGCATTACTATAGCCGTTCACAAGTCGATCTACTCCGTTGTGCCCGAAGGAAGCCAGTGAATTAGCAACTAGCTCCACACAGTAGTGGCACATGCGTATCACAAAAACAAATTCATTTAGCAAGCTTCAACTCTAAAGAAGACCCCCCTCTAGCTACAACCCTAAGAACGCCAACTTAGGTATACCCTTTATATAGATAGGGGTCCCAAAGGCATGGAAAAGTTGATCGCATTAGTCTCTGTACACTCCCAGGTTACGAAGGATGTCTTTAGCTAGGCCACCTAACTGGGATTGTTCGGACAGGAGCACAAGTAGCTCGTCTAGGACTATCTTCACTTCTCTTGAGGATCAATGCATTGCAAGAGCAATGGCGCTTCCCAAATATCGTGGACATCTGTGGAACGAAGGAAAACGGTTCACTTCGCGAGGAATCACGATCGTTACGATCCGATGTTATGGTTATAAAAGTGTATGTCATATATACACGCGATACATTTCTAGTTTATTTTTTTGGCTTTTTGCTGCAGGGTGATCAGATGCTGCTAAGAACGCCATATGTATACCATTCTTGATACGGCAAGGAAAAATCACTTCTACAGAAAATAGATAGGAATGAAATAAACGATCTTTTATTACAATTTCTAATAAATACGTTTTATAGTAATAATCTCTAATAATACGCTTTCGTTCATGTGTATGCGATCGACTTAAATAAGAACATATTTTATCTTAAATTTATTCAAATACTACTGAATCAGCAATACACAAAACCAAATGTTAGACGAGTCAGTAAGTACTATTTCCGTTTTAGCCTCCTCCTTGGACAACAGACAGGTTCGTCAACAAATGACGGAGGCATCCGTAAAGGCTACTTATTGACAGATACGATTTCTTCCGCTTAGTGGAATCGCTTGTCTTCCAGGCTATGTTGTTGTGTCCTAGTCTAAGAGCGAAAGAATGTATGTCCACTGTCAGCCCTAATTTTCCGGGTCGACGACGTATGACTGAGTCCAACAACGCCATACTACATAGTCATACGTTCTGTACATTGCTCGCCAACTTTTTTACGCAACTTAAGGAACTGAGTCGAGTCGCAGTCCGTGTTCACCACTCATCTGCATCCTTCCACAAATCTTGTAAGTTGTCCGTGTTTTGGCCTATCGAAAGATTAACCGTGTTTTGTATTAGAGATTGTAATAAAAGATCGTTTATTTCATTCCTATCTATTTTCTATAAAAGTGATTTTTCCTTGCCGTATCAAGAATGATACACATATGGTCAAGCGGTTGTGTTCATTGAATTTTTGCAGGACCTATCTAGCGCTTGTATTTTGATGTTCTTGCTAGTGAAATACGGCTAGCCCCAATCTGTGCGGAGAACTTTTAGTGTTACTAAGCCGGATCTTCAAGCAAGAGGACAGCTTACCATCTACTTCTTACAGCGATCTGGAACAGAGTTTTTGATTGGCATTGAGATGTCCTGTTCTACGACGTTTAACAGTTGAAATAAACGCAGCCAGATGCTGTGCAGTAGCCATGAACATCTTGTAGCAGCCGACTCTCCTCAACTGTATATATCTGCATATATATAACGTATAACATAGAAAAACGGAACATAGAAAAAGTAGTTCCGAAAATCATACAATTTAGTCGAACATAGAACGCCTGTCAGTAGTCATTCAAAGCTTAAATAGTGCATCAGGTGGTGAACTGTTCAGGGAAGGTCTCTTTCACGTATTCAGCCAAAAAATAAAATAAAACTTATAAACAGCGAGGGCTAAAGGCTACCGAGATTACTTTTCGACTGGCATATTATTAGTATAAAAAAAGACAATTAGAATATTATCTAGAGGTATGAAGAGGAAAAATAAACGCGGTGTCTAGTTTTCAGATGTCCGGAGTACGCCGAACTTATTAACGTTTGTTAGTTGAGCTTCTATATTCGGCTTTAAATTATGCACATCAAATTATTACGTAGCCATCTTACAGGATGAACGTACCATATTGACAATGCAATCCTTTAACTTATCGTATAACACTGTGCATATTGTAATACAGGAAATGAGTTAAAAGTTTGACAGTCTTTAGTCTATAGTTGCACAGCTGCACAGTCTTCTATCCGTGAAGCTCGTTGATGCCCAGTAAAATGCCACGTGCTGTTCTGAAAGAATCCGAGTTGTGGAAACGATTTGAGGCCTAGGACCTAGGCCAACCTTAATGTAACATACTTATAGGTTAAATATTTCCGAGTGAAATCTTGTTAAAAATATTTCCCATTCAAAATTAGTTTTAGGCATTTACGGGTTTGTCGATATCGGATACTAATGTGTAAGCATCAGCAGCCATAAAGTTCTCACATAGTAGAACTATTTAAGTTTGCCCTAAACGGTTAGTGACGGTAACTACCAATAGATTTGTAAGTTAGACATATATTTTTCGTCATTTGACCCTGGAGTCTATGTATCTTCGGATCTTGATTCTACCTGTGAAAACCACTGTCTTATCAAATCACCGCCAAACACGCTATTTTTATGCTTGGCAATTTTCGACTTAGCTTTTCGCATGGACTGCTCGATGCTAAAGACTACAGTGCCAAATAAATCTGTGCATCGGTTTTTAAGGTGGACTGTCTTATTAGTAGATAATTTTGCTCCACTTCCACTATGGGAAGAGTCTGTAAGGGGATTTTCTAGATCCACGTTCGCGTTGAAGTCTAGCAACAAATATAAGGAAGCAAAATTGGAGAAGTCCACTTCGAGAAAATCAGACGGTGTTTTAAGTAGCGGGAGCTAATTATGAGCGAAGGCCTTCGTGTCGGTCTCGACACGGCCCTTGCAGCTCTGCAAGATTAGCTGCGGGGATTTACGCGATCAACTATCAAACTGGTTACATAGTTATTGATAGTGGCGCTTGCCTCAACAGCAGGGAGAATTGGCTTACGTGGAGAAGAGATCCCCAGGGTGAAAATGTTACTTTAGGCCTTCCCTTCCTATAAAAATCTCGCGTTGAACAAGAAAGATTCTTCAGCCAGAAGGAAATGAACATCGGTAAGATGACGGGGAGGGCTGAGTTAGTTTGGAAGACGTTGGAGCAGGCTCATGCTGTCGTGAACAATCAGATCCATTTATTTGCTTCCAGTTATGCAGCTCAACGGTAATGTGACATGTTGGCCCTAATACCTCGAATTAGCCGTTTCCGTAACAATGCCTTAATTTTCTCCGACTTATCGATTAGTGGAGCCGACCAGGAAACAGCACTTTTTAATATCACCTCCATCACCTTCATGTAGGGCGGCACTGATTGATCAAACCGGCAGCATTCTATGTGGCGCACACGTACGTATGATTGCCCAAGGTTAAACTACAGTTCAAATTTTTCTAATAAAGCCAAAAGTTAAAACCAACTACGTGACACAACGTTACTAGAAAACATGGTGTGACGTTTTATATCGTCATGGCTAACTAACTTCCAAGATCTCAGTTGCTGGATCAACCGTCCGTTAGCCTAATTTCAGTCATTGGCTTTGGAAAAAAAATTGCCCAATATGTACTGTAGCCCCACTGCATATTGAATTAGGAGCAGCTGCTTCAAGTCTTTATGACTAAAAGCCCACTTGCTTCATATAAAAAGTTAGATCGCATCAAGTATTATGCGTCCGTATAGCTAGCGATATTTGGAGCGTCACTTGTAGTTTAAGTCCGTCTAAAGTCAGACAATATACACGTGGTCGATCTCGTCTCATTTCACACTTTCACGCATAAATAGAATATTTACCTATGCAACGATTGGGGCAACATCGCGGCTGGTATCATGAGTTGCTTTTGCATAGGTCTCGTGTTTGGGTCTGGGCAACTGTGGATTTATATGTGGTTGGAGAAACACTTGAGAGATAACCAGTTTCCATAAGATCCTTCTCACAAAAAATCTCCACGGTGATGAACTTGTGTGCAAGTCACAAATCTATTGATGTGCGGTTTTAATGTGGGGAAAATGCTAAAAAAGGTTTAGGTGCGAATGATACAAGTCATATTGATTTGTGTATGAAAAATGACAGGTGCAATATGAGATTTCATCGGGTCGTTAGAAGCCTAACGATGACATGGGAAACGTTTCTTATGAGAGGAAGAAAAAGTAGTAAAAAAAAGAGGATACGTGGCCAAAGGCCGAGCGCGTACGACTCAGGTGTCCAATACCACTCTTTTAAGATTCCCAACTGCTGGAGGCTTTAGGGCATATCTGGCCAAGGGTGGGCCAATGAAGAACCATTGCCATAGTTATTCGCAAGGACTCCATAGGCAGTACTTCTTGACAGAGGACCCTTTGAGTGAGATAATATGGTATCTATTTGATTTAAAAGCCGTATTCGTTAAAGCTGATCGGCGTTTTGCACAATTGTTTTACGATCAATTATGGCTTTAGAAGACGCACTTAAAAAGTTTACATGCATTGAATACGTTAACTTTAGAATACAGTACGCTGAACTTAAAGTTTCACAAATCGCGGAAGCAAATGAACCATGTGTACGTGTGTTAGGAGATGTGACCAATGCAATACAAGAATAACACGAAACAACCGTAGCAAATAATAATATAAAATCTTCTATCGGACGCTTTCATCAAGTTCACTATAAGCCTGTTTTTCTGCAGAGTCAGTCTGTTATAAAGGCAATGATACCAGTAGACTTAACTGAAAGGGGCACAAGGAGGCAATTAGAAAAGGGGTATGGCTGTAGCTGAAGTACAAGCCAAAATTCAATAGCAGTTTTTTTTTTGACGCTACGAAGCTCAATTATAGAGGCCGGCGAGCCGATCTGTGGGAAATTGCCATTGCTATCAGCCTGCGTCTCCTCAGAAATATGCCTTTTCAGCTACTTAAGCTAGTACAGTCCAGTCGGTTGGAGCTATGCGCGCTGAAGGACCTGCGGAAAAACTTGCATTGTAATAGCTTAATTCGAGGTGATAGTTGGGAGCAGTGAGTTATCGTATAGTTAGCTGTGGACGGTTTTGTGCTTTTGCGTAAACGATCACAAAACGATATCTATGATACGTAAGACTTGTAAACAAATAGTTGTAATTAGCTTTTAACCTCCCGCTTATTTTCAGACAGTGGCAAAATAATGGGTTTGCTTTTATGGTTTAAAGCTCAATAAGTGTAGCCCCCTTATAAAAATTGGACGATGTATATTTTTAACGTAAAGACGCCCTCTTCGTTGCATAGTTTGTCCATCGTAATATATATTTCCATAAAATGACAGCCTCTAGGCTTAGTGTGAACGTTTTTTTTAGTACTATATATACATATATATATATATGTGTGTTTATGTTTTTGATATATCATAGTAGTTTCGAGAGAGAAGAGAAATAAATTTAGCTTGTCCTGTAACAAAGCACGCCTTACCTTTCTGGAATCGTTTGTCAGGCAAATACACGCACTACCGTTTTGTGTGTATATAATGGTAGACTCTGAGAGCAAAGGGGTTCGATCACTAGCTATGGCAGGAAGTTTCTGGGAAAACTCAGTGACTTTAGGACGTGTTGAGGGACGCTTAAGGAATATGTAAAGTAATTTTAAATTATTCTCCGTTCAAGCTAAATCATTCTGCTAGAAACAGAAGCAAAAATCTAAAGCTGTCTATAATTACGACCACCTCTGTCTACTGTAACACCCACGCCGCTATCCGCTATTCATCGAAACGTCGTGATGCAATGAAACCATTACGAATACACTCTTAGTAATACAATGATAACCCGATTGAGCTTGTTTTTTCCCATTCATCATCGTAGCAGAAACGTTTCATGCTTAACGTCCGATATTGCCGCTGGCCATTGCTTCAGCTAACTGGCTCGTTCCAATGTAAACCGAGGTGTTTCTATGCGGTCCTCAGACCCGTTCATTCACTTCCGGCTATGCAAATTACATACTGTGCGCTAACGATGTTACCCGTTGGGTTTGTCAGAGATTAGCCCTAATACCTAGGTTTGAGCGTTTTTCGTGGTAGTTATCCAATTTCCAAATTATTTCTTGATTAGCAAAGCCGCTTAAAAGGCGATACCTCTTAATATCATCTATGCTTCTTTATTCAGGGAGGTAGACGCTCCATTAGAGAACAGCTCACACCCCGCTTATAGTTGTGATAGCTCAACACTGGGTTGCAACTTAGTTGATAAGGCTTTTTTTCTAAGGACCCCAAAAGGTAAAATTAACTGTGCGGAAACGTTTAAAAGACAAAACGTTACTAGCAAACGTAACGTAACGTTTTAGTATCGCAATGGCTGTACCTAGTAAATATTTTTTAGAGTAACATCTGTAAAAAAAACTTTCATTAGGTTTAATTGTTAGGATTCCAATTATCGGCTAATGGTTTGTTAATCTAATCTCAGTCATCGGCTGTAGAGGAGCAGGAAACATAACTGCGTGGCTGTTATGGTACTATCACTGTGAAGGTCGCTGCTTCAAGTTTTTCCGATGACCTAAATTACACAACCTTTACGATAGCATATTATGCTTTGTAAGCCAGCTTATCTCAGACGTTTTGTTGGGGGCAGCATCTTCTTTTGTCTAGACACCGGTGCATAACTCTCGAAAACTAAATGCCTCTCTGGCGGCAAGACGCTTGCTTGTTTTATAATATTAAATGTTGCGTGTCTATACTGCTTATAATTTGGCTCGGTCTAAAAGTAAAAAATATACTTGAATTCAGTGTTATTTCACATTAGATAAGGGGACACTTCCACACTCCCACGCATGTTATGTAGCTAAGACAGGAGCAAAGCCGGTATTATAGAACAGCTTTGCACAGGTCTCGTGCTCAGAGGGCTCAGGTCAAATCTGAACATTCGGATAAAAAATAATTTTTTATTACAGTTGCGATGTTCATGGGCTACGAAGAATATCCGAAGACAACAGATTTTTGCGAAAAAAAAAAAAAAAGCCTCCATAACTGTGAATTCATGTTCAGATCTGCCTACATACGATTTTAAAATAGGTATATTTAAAATATAATATAAAAAAAATTTTTTGCAAACGCAGTTAGTCCAATTTTCAGGCTACTAAATATGATACGAATGATACAGGGGTTATGAATTTGGGCAAAAAAAAAAACAACGGGTACGACCGGAAACCTTATCAAAGTCCAAAGGACACACTTGAAGGATACGTAGGTACGGAACCGAAGGCGCGAACCTCATGGCTCCCGTACCAGTGTTCTGAGAATATTAACAACCAAAGTTTTGAGACGCTCCTAGCCAAGGGTCGGCCAAGGAAAAACTGTTACGTTACGTGATATGTAATTAGGTGTGCGGTTCTAAAATAGTTACCTGCAAGGTCTCCATAGACAATAGTTTTTTAAACTTTACAAAAGTAAGTGTATATAGCAATAATCTGATTTTGCAAAGCTATATCAGTTCTGTAGATCGGCGCGCTGCAGAACTGTATGATTTTAGGAGAAGTTTAGATACGCCCAGTAAGACTATATGCATTTAATACGTTTCCGTTGAAAAGTCACTGCCTTAATTGGCCGGGTCTTTCCAGTGTCAAACAAAATGTCTCTATATACGATCTAGAATGTAGACTACATCCCGGAGTTGTAACACTCGTGATGTTAAGGTGTCTTCCAATTGATGGTCTACATGCTATGTATTAAAGTGCGCGAAGGGGTAAGCCAGGTCACTGGTTCGAACTAGCCAATGAGCAAAAATATATAAATGTGCCAAAAAAGTAAATTATTTCATTCAAATTGGCTCTTTTCTTCTTTTCATCCTAATGCCATCCACGCTTATTTACAGGAAGTACGAATAAATGCTTCCCCTAAATTGGATACTTAGCATCATAAGATACATGTATAAATAGCCATAAAAGATACGATGATACGAAACGTTTCGTTTAATTCGATCAACCAAACACTTTATTAGCTTAATGTAAAAACGTTGCGTATCTTAAAAGTGTTGAGGTTCAATTATGACCGTGGAACCTTCATTTTTTCGAACATATCCTTACCTAGTTCGCGAATTGGGTTGCTCCAAGAGGTTGCGCTAAAGAATTACTATTTAATTACTATCTAATTGTTTCTGACATATGTGTATCGTAACAAATAAGATGTTGCGATACGCCAGAAGCTCAAACGCATGCGGAAACGGTTGCTTATATTTTACAGGTGACACAAAATAAAAAAAAAGTATATATACTACATGCGTGTCCAGGCGTCTAGCACGACCTAAAAACTGTATATACCACAATTTAATAACATTTGAACGGTAGCAACATGGATTCAGTGTTGTTAATTCGGTCGATTTACCAACAAACGTGTACCTGGATCATACGATGCGCAGGGCTGAAAACTGCACGGTTACTCAAAGCGAGCAAGCCCACCCATTTCGGCCTAGTTTGCCCCAATGGACATTTAGGATTCTCTCAAGGGTACATATATGTAATGCTTTAGCAACACGTCGTCGTCGCAGTACGTTTGAGCGATAAGGAGCGACGCCGTCGATAGTGATCCATTTTCGAGGCTAATACCAAGCACTTAGGGTGGCGTTGGTATTTTCTAGCTCTGTGCGCAGATGACCAGTTAACACCGATCAGTTTTGCCTTCGATAAAGCTGGGGTAGAGCTACCATATCATAAGATCTTTAGGACCGTATTACGAAGTGGGCACGGCACGTTTCCCTGCATTCATTAGCGAAGTTAGCGCGTTGACCCGGCTTGTCTTCGAATGGGCCCTACAATGTGGGTCATGATAGCCTCGATACGGGATGATGCGGCAAGTGTGCGCGAAATAAGCGGATCAGAACGGCAACCGGATACAGAAAATTCATTAACAAGCGAACCACTCGTCGAGAGACTCCAAGCGTCTTGGCCGTAATGTGATAATAGAGGTTATAGCGAAGCCGTATTATCGATCGGCGTGCGTTTCCGAGAGGAAGAAAACGAAACAAATCATCCGGTTCTGATAGCATCTTTTCGTCTTCGTAGGCTCTATTCTACTAAATGTTTGCGTGAGTCTCGGCGCGCCTCAAAGAACGTATAGGGCTCCGCCATGATCCGCAAATAATTATGGATTTAAACCGATAGAACAGCAGCATTGTCTGGAAAATATTAAAGTGGTTAGGCTGTATGGATGGAAGAAAAGATGGCGTTGGTTCGACAAATATTTACTACCTGTCGATTGGAAATGGGCCTATAATGGATCTGAATGTTGCCCGCAGCCTCATAGATATCATAGAGGGTTAACGGAATTGCAGATTGACTTGTTCCGGGTCCGTCTGCTGTTCCATTTTGGGTAGTGGGTTAAATATATACAAAGTTTGAAAAGACGAGTGACGTCGTAAATTCGAACTTCGACCTATTCTGTCATTACCCATCAATGCGAATAGAAAGCAAGTCCCTTTATCAGTCCTGGTAAACCAACACTTTGCTAAACTGACTTGTTAATTAAATATTATAAAAATAAAAACACATCGAGGTCTTTTCCTATCATTGAAGTCCACTGTAGCATTACAATGCTAGGGATCGATTGCTGCGAAGTGATAGTGGTAGCAATAGTATTAGTTAACACAAACTAAGATAGTGGTACAGTTATATAAAGTCGTATGTGCTTTATCATGTTTTCATCAGCGGCACCTGCCAACCGTTTCCATTTGCTGCGTTATCTGATTAAATCAGACCGCACCGACAGATCTACGAGCCTAATTGTCTGAACCCATACACGAGTGCGCTTATTATACCTACCAGATATGAATCGAGTATCTGTGTACATTGCCATATCAGACTCGACGAGCGTCTTTGACATGCTGACCATGATATCAAGTATCAAAGCATTAAACGGGTATTGCCTGAATATTCCTGCCATACATTAGCCTAAGCGGGCTAGCCTTACTGTACCGTTGAAGAACTTTTTTGCAGTTTGATGAGATGGCCTCGCGCATGATGTCTATCTAGATTCAGTCAATGTCCCCATTTTTCAACCGCAAACTATCGCTCCGACAACAATGAACCGTTGGTACGTATTAATCTAGTAAACAGTAACCTACGATAGAACAGCAGCCTAACGCTTCGCTTGCTTGTCATGTTCTCCGTGGGGCCAGCTGAAGTGAAAAAAGAAACCATTCGTTTTTATCAACCGATAAATAATGACATAGGTACGACAGCCAATAGGCGTGAACAAGCATCTGCCTAATACCAGTAGGTAGTAGTTGTTTGGTCCTGCCAAGCATCGACTAGCATTAGATCGACGAGCAAGCAATAGATCCGCGTAAGATGCTGCGAGGGCTACGAATCTCGAAGTTGCAACGTTGACTTTTTCCCATTTTCTTTTTCTTCTTCCGTTGCCCCTTATAACATCAGTCTCCCTTTTAGTAATTTTACGATTAATCTATGCGTATACTGCATGGCAGCAGTAGGAAAAAGCGATAGTCTTGCTGCATCCTATGGTACATGTTAGTTGCTATTTTCCTAAAGAGGCCCGCTTCCTTACAGGCATCTAGGGGGTATCCCAGAGCCTTGTGACCAGATTCCTATCTTCCCCGGACACCTCTTTGTCTCCCTTAGCAAGCCATCAATCGCATCATGCTCTTCGTCCTAGGCTGAGCTCCGGGGTCAGCTTGTCCTTGGTAAGCTAATAAGAGACGATCGTCGCGCGCCGCAGTCGAAGAGCTGATATATCATATTACTAATAAGAGCTAGAGAACCATTGCGTTGCAACTAAGTAGGACAAATGCCACAGACTGGCGACACGGCACCGTAACGCGACGTAGGTTTAGAATGCGGGCGGTGAAGTAACAATATTAACGATGTCAATGGAGATGACGATGATCATCATGGCGGCCGAGGCGGTGACTGCAACGACTTTGACACCGTCCTTCCAGTCAGATATCATATATTGGAAAACACTGAAAAATATAGGCCTTTAGGCTTTTGATGTCCTAAGAAAGGTGCGTGGTGGTAGCGTAGCCGGCGCAGATAGAGTACAAAGCGAATATTGGCCGTGACATTGTAAGCCTTACGATGACAATCGAGACGCCAGAACAGTGCGCTTTCTCGATCTAAATGAAGCGATAAGTCTGAGACGCCATTTTGTGTACCGTATGGGATATACGATAGAATTATAGCTTCGAAGGACGTTCATGTCATTTTCGCGTTGGCCGGCACGGACACAGATGCTTTGGGTATCTCTCAGGGTAAAATTGGAGCTACAAGCAATTTTTTGTGTAGGCGCACAATTAGCAAGCAGTCTGTAGATATCCGATTAGTTGAATCGTTTACGAACGATAACCATCAAAGCTTAATGTTCCTAAAAGCCCTCGTTTAAACAACCCCTAATTTGTATAGAATTAGAGAAAAAAGCTAGGCTGACAGCAAAGCAAAGATAGCTTTGTACGTGGGCGAAATTTCTCCACCCTGTCCTGTAATTAAGTTATAAACCTGCATGTTTTCTTAACCATGAGCCCACGCTAGTCCATATGAAGTTTATATGAAATAATTATATATTGATTTTTGTATATCTACTTATATAAAAGTAAGTAACTTCTACTTTCCGGGCCTCCGTTGTGAAAAATGAACATATCAAAAACCAAAAATAAATTATGTGTTCTATCTGGATGGTCGCCAGTGTATGAAGTACTAACTAATTTTTCAGGTTCGAATAAGCAGTTTACACGTAACTTGTGAGCGGTTATGTACACACGTATATTGGTATCCCTCCTCCCCCCGTGCATGCGCAGATCGGATTCAGCTTTAGCCAAAAATGTGTTTTAGAAATAGATACTTGAGTAAGTTATTGTTGTTACATTTGGTCCCGGTTGAACACGATAACGTGAGATAGATAGATGGCGAAATCAAGAGTATCATTTGGAGCAGAAGCCTCAACTAAGTAGAAAGTCTGATATTTACAACAAGATGAACTTCTGGTTGAAACAAATCGGGGCAGAACGTTGTACATTTGTAGAACGGTTTTGTAGTGCAACAAATAATGTAGCATGACTCGAACAAAATCTGCCAAAACATAATTATCCGTCATACTACATGATATTTTCATAGTGATTTAAGGTCAAATTATGAAAGGCACAAAATTAATCTTTGGTTGGTTTAATTGTCTGAGTCGTTCAAAACAAAGATTCGAATGCTATGGTCGCTGTTGCGCCCCCTAAATTCGCTGCAATTTACACTATATTCAGACTTTTAGCAAATCTAAAAAAAGGCCCACAAGAAATTAATAATGGTAAATCGATTACTACTACGATGATGATGGTGATCCTGATTATTGCCAGGTGCTAAGTGCTCGCAAAGCTGCAATGGCTAAAAACATAAAGCAGAGCGACTTTATTTTTTCATTATCAAGAATTATATTTATGGATTTATAAGGATATAAAATTAAATTTAAGATAATTCTTATCTAAAATGAAACGATCCTCGGCTCTAATGATATAGCTAACTGAATTAGCTACCCTTCAGTTATTATCCGAAATGCAACGACAATCATTCTTTGCATCAGAATGGTCATTGAGTACATCCTTCGGAACAAGGGTTCAGCAGAAGTCACTTGGTGAGCTTTATATATGGTCTATTTGACCGGCGTCCGATATCATGTGTACAGGCTCACGTTTACGTCACGTATTATGCGGACAGACAGGGGCAATGACAGACGTACAACACTAAAGATCCTAGCATTGAACGTCAACGACAAGTAGGTCAACAACAGTTCGTGTGCCACGAGAGCGTGCCAGCGAGGGCTCTTCAGATATCCTTATCGTTCCACAGGGATGGCGTCACAGCGTTCAAAGTTAAATGTCGTAACGTCTATGGTTAACAACGGAGTAAAATTCTGTTCTAGGTTGATTTGCGCAAACGTTTGTATCGCCATATATAATATGTACACTGCAGGACGTTCTTACCTATTTTAATGTATGCAACATACATCTCGAACCTAATCTTTAACATTTACCACATGGCAGGCATTGAAAGCACTGAGGATCATTTGAAATGTAGCAATCTTTCCTATAGCTATCTTTTAGCATTAAAACGACAGGACATTGATCGGATTTATAACGATTATATATATAATATATATAAATTTGTCTATATATAACGGTTATACACGGTCTATATAAATGGATACGGTAAGGATATATATCGGTTTTTGACATCAGCTTCCGTAGCTACGCACTGACATAAAAAACTGTATTCAGCGAGATAAAAATATATTTTGGCGTTGATAAATAGTTAATAACAAGCCACTTTGGGCCCGTTACTAATCCCGTAATTATACGCGCGGTCGTAGCCTTTCAGCGCGCTAACGTCACCATTGTAGGATATGAGACACATTATAATGATCGTCAATAACATATCCTTTTTGTGTATGAATAAACATAAATCTAGCAGATTCTGTCACTGCAGGTTACTGTTCTCACCTCCGGTACATACGGAAAATTAAAAATTTTCTAAGTTTAAAGTTATATTCTTCCGTCACATGATCATACCAGTTAGCTTCATAGCATTCTCGTTATTAACTCTTTAGCTATTATTGATACTCGTACACTTATACAAAGATCTTACACAATTTGTTCGTCAAGGAAATGTTTGTAATTTAAGAAAAACTTGGTACGTGCAACCTTCAAGGAATCGCAGCGTTCAAATCCCGCCTTCGTCATGTGAATTTTTGGGCCCTTATTACTCTGGGCGAAATAAAGGTTCGTAGCTGTAACATCCTAGCCCCTTATATGTACAAATACGGGAGCGGTACACTCTATTTAACTACAATACAGTCACGCCCCTAAAACGCCGCAACAACAACAACAATAGCTATAGAATGTTTAATGTCGAAGAGAGAGACTCTTTCCTAGCGAAAAAAAAAAAAACAAGATAACTGCGAATATATTTTAACACCAAAGACATTGTGTATACAAATAAATGCGACATTTTGGCCTTACGTTTGGCCTAGTTGGTATATAGTTGTTGTATGAGATTTAGGCGAAGATATCTATGTCCCTTGAACAAATCCAAAAATGTGTAAATCTTAAAATCTTCAGCATAGCTTATTTATTTATATTACTGCTTAATTTAGAAATTGCCTCACATAATCTTTAGTTAGAACGATGTAACAGAGAGTTGGAATATCCAGCGGATTGGACAAACGTTGCTAAAATGATCTTACGCTCTCAATATTTTCCGGTCATGCATAAGTATAACGACGTCCAGGCTAAGCCTACAGGATATACGTATATATATATATACACATATATAGCGCAATAAAGGTAGTAATAATTAAATCGTTACAGACTTAATATACATTTACATGTATCCTGATATCTATGTCGTAAACAGTTTGCCACACGGGACCTCTACGTTCCTCTAGACTTTTTCCTTTCTTTACACACTGAGCGCATATATGTATGAATTGATTGAGCCTTATATTCCACAGGCTGCTGCGACAAGCTCCGCAGCAGACTTCCAAACTTCCTCGGCTAAGCAGAACTGTCCTGCAAAGCTTGTTATTATTCCCCTAACTTCCTATATAGCAAATTTTTTGCGTAGGCCAAAAGAATGGCTGTCTCGCCTGACTATCTACTTATGGCTTGCATGAGTTCGTGCTTTTTCCGACAACATTTTCGAGCTAAAAAGGGCGAATTGCACTGTTGTCGCACTTGAGACGCACGATGCTTGTGACACAGGAGTCGTCGAGGCTGGCGTGTTATTGTGCATTGCTTGAAATGCATGCGGTATACAAAAATCCCGGGGGTTACGATCTCGTTCCGGTGGTCGTCATCCCCTGGTCTTTGCAAGCATTTGCCCGCGTATCTATTGCATCCATTTGCATGGCTTATGCAGATATTGTATAGAGTACGCACAACATAACATAACAAAACCACAACGGCAATGTCTACGACAAAGGGCAGAAGGGGCTTATAGCATCCGAAACGGGAACGGGGGAATCCACTTGAGAACAAGGGTCTTTGACACCTCTTAGATGAGTTGAAATCGCCAACATGTAATCCTCAACAAGAGTTAGTTGTTTGCTTTCCCATTCATTCGCTAACATGCGGCGCCCCTACGGCGCGTATATGAATAAGAAGGGGACGATTTTATTAAACGTGTTTATTGGTTATTTCTGTTTCTGTCAGCGGCTGCTTTGCATCATTAGCCGCTCGTCCTTGCGGGCAAAATGTTCTATCTTTGAGTAACAAAGGAACAACTTCATCGTGATACGGTGGCAAACCCCACGTGTGTTCTATGCTGAAGGCGCAAGATTTCGATAGTTTCTGCTGTTAATCTGTATGTACTCGTGTGTGTCAATGTAGTAAGATATGCTTCATTCTGCTTTGCCCCCCTATGTCTCCTTTGCTAGCAATAATATTCAGGGTTTTTCTTGGGAAAGCATCCGGCTTATGGGCATAAAAGTGATATATTATTATGGCAGTATTCTGATGTGGTGAATTATTTATAGAAACAATACAGGCTTTGTTGGAGAAATAAGCCAGACATCAAATATTAGCGTGTATAATTTTTTGGACAGGATTTCGATCATATCACCAGACAGAATGCATTGACATGTACAGGCTAGTTTTTGTGGAAATCATTTGTTAGTCTGAGTTCGTCTGGTTTGGTGACCAATTTTTAGTGAAGTTAATCATCGGACTAACGGAAACATAGTTGGTGGCCCAATTTGGTAAGATCTGCGGGTGTGAAGCCAAACTTAGGAAACGACAAGGCCATCTGCCTACATTTTCCTATGCGATCTGATCTTTACCTAACTTATATCTTTATAAAAATGCTTTACTTCTTCAATTCATTACTTGTCGATGGTTTTGGTGTTATAATTAGCGACACGTATATTGGAAAGATGCCTTTATTAAGAGCTCCTCCGTCGTTTTGCGACACATAAAGTTCAAGCGTCAATGTTCTTCTCTAACGACAGTTTTTGCGTGACATATTGATAAGCTTATGACGAATTAGTATCATACTTCTTTCCGACACTCTTTAGATCGCGAAAATTGTAGCTGTTCAGACTACTAGACTCAGACATTTTAGCTTCGGTATCTTGGTGCTTTACCGCCATATTTCTTTTCACCCGTTGTCCATAGGGTGCATACGGGCCCAAAAATTTATCGTCCTGACGAGGACTCATTAAACGCTTCAAATAATATTGTTTGCAGTAAACTATGCATCGATTGATTAACTAAAAATTAAGTCGTACTGGTTCTTGCCTTCGTTAACAACAGTTGATAAGGAGGAGAAATAACTTAGTCAAAAACAATTTATTTGGGAAAAATTACGCTTATTTTACGTTGGTAAAGAAAGGTGATATAATTCTATTGGACTATCGTACATAATCAATGACGAATATGAGCCCACCTATTAAAAACAGACAGTTGGCTTGCTATGCTTGGACAACCTATACGGTTCGACTGATATGGAGAATTAGAGGATGGCGTGTCGCAGGTAAGCTAAAAAATTTCGGCGATTACAGGAGCCTACATTTTTAAATAAAGGTAAGATGAACGGTTGATTGAAAGCTGGGGTGGGAACCCCAGCTTTTTTCAAAACATTTACACACTAATCTTTTGAAAAAAGACCACTCCTACTATCGGATATCTAAAAGACCCACAGAAGAAGACGCCAGCCGCGGTACATTACGCATAACTCTCTAATGGTAGGCATTATCAATAGATCGTATTGGCAGGAACGGCTTGCATATGATAGTTTAAACCTGTTCTTCGATTCAAATCCTCGAAAAATTGTCGGCTTTTCTAACGGCTGGAATACAAAGATGCTGGTGTCTAGTACAGATTAAATTCTCAATGGGCAATAATCTAATGTAAGACCAGTGATATAGCCAGTGGAAATTTATCGGATAAACCGTCTGTGGGTGTATATGCGCACATCACTATAAAGGTGACCCATAAACGTGAATTAATAATGTAAAAAAAATTCGACAAATATATCTGTAATGCTACCGTATTTGGCAATAATATAATTTATAACTTATCATTCAAACCACCCAGAGATGCTTTTCCAACACGAATTTTTCCGCTCATTATTATTATTATTATCTCGTTTCTAGTGCGAGTGAACTTTACCCCTGCTATACAAAAGTCGCTACATTGAGTTATGTATAGGTTAGGCGAGTAACTCAATGTAGAGAAGCGGCCAGAACCTGCATATGACCTTAGTTAGTAGGTCCACTAATATTCTATTGTTGGTTTGCGGTAATTAGCTGCCTGACATATCATCGGGGAGTAAAGTGTGATTTTTCTGCAGCCTTTATCAACCTAAAGTGAGTAAATGATTTTAAACTCAAGAAGATGAATGGGGCATCCGGCCTGGGAGCCTTAGCTTAAAATGGCTAGATAGCGAAAGGACATAAACGAATATGAACGAGAGCACCTGCAGGCAAAAACGCCAGACGGGACATATGAGGACTTGAATGTACGTTTTTCTTATGCTTGCTGGTTAAGTACTCCATTTTCAACATACGGTTAATAACTAGATCGTATTTAAGCTAATTAATCATCAGGACAATGTACAAGTACACGGCAAACAGCACGACGGAAAGATGCGCTACGCATTTCAAGATCAAATTGGCCATTCTGCCGGTCTTTTCTTCTCTCTGATGGCAGTCTCTTTAAGATATACGATGTTACTATTGGTCATTTCCATTGGACCGAAATATGCGGCTACTGAATTCAGCTGTTCGTGCACTGGGCAGAAGTAGCCAAGCAGTGTCTTCCGGTCTTTTGCTGTAGTCAATATTTATTTTATAAAAAATATGTTTCTATCCAAAACCATAATACGGCAAAGGGCAGTAACGGATCGTCGACATGACAGCGTATGCCCACTCCCTATCCGGAGACGGTGATGAGCCAGGCTGAATTGCCCGATAACCATAGGTAAGCTAATCTATAAGGGTGCTAAGCGTTCAGTGTCGCACTTCCGTACGGGAAGCCGTAGGGGAGTATTCGTGCGTTTTCCTCATAAATGAAAACCATGAATTGTTGTCGGATTCACGGGGTCATGTGCTCTTTTCTTGTCTACTTGTCTTTACTAGCTAACTGGGATTACAACGAAATCTACAAATACGCAGAACAATGCGGGAGCATAGCGAAAGCCCGCCGAAGACCGCTAACGGGAAAAACGTAATGGAAACGTCAAGACTTCACGCGGCTAAAACAGATGGGCCTATTGCAAATGTAGATGTTGCGATCGTACATCGCTGCTGCAAGCCGCGTATCACTGTAGGATGGATCCGGCGACTAATTTTGCTCTAAGCATCGGCAGGACCGACTATCATTTGCAGAAGCCAGCAGCACATGAAAGTCAAACTGAGTTTTTATGACGCATTGAACTGCATGAGTAAACAACGCTTCAGAGCTTCCGTAAGAGCGTCTCATGAACGACTGGCCTTTAGACGTGAATTTTTACTTTTATCAGTTTTTATATACATACAAACGTGTTTACCAGCCAATTATTCACATTTCTTTATTCACAAACATAGAAACTTAAGTCTCCTCTCAATGCTATATGTACATTAACGATTTTTTAACAAAGTAGTAATGAAGTAGCATAAATCTACGTACCTACGACCTACGACCAACCTATACACGTACGCAGAAGGCCAGCATCAACATACGAGACTTTGACTAAATTTCCACGAATCTCTACGTGGGGAATCATCGGCATTTTCACCATTGAGAATCGCAGCAAAGAGAATTAAGCCATCGATTTCTCACAGAGATATTGTTAAACGTGTGGGGACGCCCACCACGTGCTAATAAATTATCTCAAGGAATTGAAGACTCCAGAAATCTCAGGGAATGCAGAGGTTGTCTCATAAGAAAAAATCGACTACCACCAGATGTTGTATAATTCTTAATTAGCCTTAATAAACGTAAGCCTTCTTTTGTATTACAGCTGTGGGCGCGCAGACGCTCGCTAGCCCAGCTTCGTAATTTGCATTGTCACACGTTGATGGAAATAAGACTTCGAATGTTTCCGTCACTTGATTAAAGTCTGAAAACAGATTTTAGTTCGTCTTCTGTAGAATCGGTGCGAAACAAAGCTGGTAGGTTAGAAAACAATCGAAATTCCAGGATGTTAGGATGGTGAAACCCTCGTAAAGTTCGTTAATTAACTAGTCTTTCGTATACACTAAGCAATGTGTAACTATCTAATTAAGTGACATAGACAAACTTGGGTCTATTATGTTTGTAGCCAAGCTAGACAACGTTCTGAGGGCAAAGAAATTTGCAATAACAAGTAAAACATATGATCTAAGAAAGTAGTATGCAGTGCTCGTTGTAACCCTAGTGCATAGCAGGGCGTCTCAGCCCTATTAGCCAATATTTGGATGCAAATAGAAGTTAACGTTTCTCCGGGATGATTCTTCTGGGTTGTTTTTCAGCATATGTTTTGTCTAGTTCATGTCGTGTGTCTAGACCGACTGTTTAGTTGGACTTGTTTTGTAACTTCCTGTTTTTTTCTTTTCAGGATACGGATCACAGTCCGCGCTACGACTACCATAGATATCCATACGTTATCGGCTGTGAACGATATTTTCTACCCAAGAAGTGAGGTGCACGTCGTCATTTTAATTCTGTCGTTATATATATACATTGGTTACAATGCACTGTGTACCTGTAGGGAAACAGGTATGCAGTGGGCTAAAGATTCATTGCCTTATATTGTTGGCATTAACTAAAAATTCTGTAATTATGAGCTTGTAAAAATAAAGTGGTGTTACACATTCTGGGTTCTGCCAGCCACTGGGTACTTCAGTCGGCAAAAACGGGTCTCAGCAGCTTCTAATCTCGGAACACACGTTCAGTTGCACATTTGAGACCGCATATTTGAGCCTTGTGAAAATTTGAATCTGCGTATTAACTTTGTACGATTTTATTAGCATTTTCGGCAGGGCTCAATTGCACTATGCCAAAAAACGCTATAAAAAACGATTCCAAAAAATAAGATAAACAAGCCCTTTGAGGCGCCTTTGACAAGGCCTTTGACTGAGGCGCCCGGAATCAGCTTATTTAAATTATGAATTACTTGTAAATGGTAAATATGCGTCGGGAAGAATTCTCTTTTCTTACGCCAAAAATATAGCATCTCCACTTACAGATATAAATGCATTTATCTGGGCATTTTTTTTCAAGGCAAAAGCGACCTTTTTGCCCCTATCGACGAAGCGCAATTCATAGGTACATGCTTGCAAAGCATTTACAAGCTCCTGACTCACTGTTAGTCAAACGCACAGTTTATTAAATTAGGATAAAATCCTACAAAGACGTTAAGTAACACGGAAGAATAGAGCTATATTTGTACGCGCCTTTGTTAACCATCGAACTGTTTTGCCTATAGCGAAAAACCCCCAACGAGTTTACGAAAAGGGTTTTTTTTGTGTTATTCCTGAAGCCTTGATCTCAACTCATTCTATTTAGATTGATGTAAAGCTAATATACGTACCAACTTATTGGTAGATATAAATATAAACTGCTATCAATACAAACCATTTCTGAATTTATTATTGTAACTGCGCGGGGTCCTGGTAAAGAGCCAAAATCTCCTAAGCTATATGGCACAAAAGTCACCTAGAAATATTCTCAAAAGACTGAAAATCCAACAAAAAGGGGACAGTCTGCGGGATATAGATATCCCTTTTTCCCCTTTATTTTCAAAAGATATAAGCGGAATGCAGTTGGCTGGCGGCATCTTCCCAGACAAATGATAATTAATGCGTATAACACAGTCTTCGGCCTGCAACTGGGGTTCATTGACAGGGATGTCTGCAGTGTACTCATTATCGTTGTGCCGGTATCCTTGGACCCACTCCGAGCATTCTCACCCCACGTCGAAGCACTGCTGGCTACTATATCGTAAACAAAGCCTGTCATTCCTCGGCCTTGGGACGACAAAGACCCTGTTTCCGGTTTTCAGATCTATCATGGCAAAGGTCGTCACGGTTCTTTAAGGACTAGCGGTGACCAGCGGGTCAAACATGAGGGGGGTATTAGAAGTTTTTGCCCTTTATTGGGGCATCGTGACGTGCCCGACAAACAAGAACGCCCTCATTACGTGTCCGTAACCTACCCATTAGATTCAAATTGGGCTTGGGTTGGCTCGCTTGATTCTGCAGCGTCCCATATAGTCTTGTAAACGCTTAGCGTTGGCATGCGAGAGGATCGTTGCCGGAAAGCACGTCATGTCTGACCCGCAGTGGCTTAGGCGTTCACGTAGTTACCACGTAGTTTGCACATAGTTATCTGCGAAACATGAATGTCATAAGGAACTGGGTTAGAACATACCTGAAGCAGTATAAAAAACAGCACCTATCTAGTAGCGGCATTAGAACGAAAAATGAGAGGGTGCAGAAGCTCTGCGTGCAAGTAAACAATAGGAAAACGGATAGATTAACCGATGAAGTCTGCTCCCACCAAGCCTCCAATGATTATATATAAAAAGATAGTCAGCTAACTATAAGCAAATTGAATTTTTGCACCACTACCTAGTTAGGAAATAGACAACGCATTGTTTCAGAAACATTCTGTGCACGTATCTTCTAACAAAATACATCTAGAGAAGATTACTTAAGCAATGTATGCAATGCTATCGCAATACGATGCGGGTAGTACATGTTTTCATGTTGAATTGAACTAAAGCCGTGTGGTAAACTAAAGTGCAACAGACCAGGATGTAGGCTGGTGACCGTTACAGGACACAAATAATGCACATTATATAGTAAAAATGGTATGGATATTACCTAGTGTAAATGCATGTGCCTTTCGAACGTCAAAACTGGACTGGAGTTTCGCATATACGAGAGATACAGAGCGGAGTAACCAATCCAGGAAAGATATTTGAAGATTCTTTAAAATATTCTAGGTCCGTTTGTTTTATTTCAAGATAATACCGCCTGTTCGCGTAATAACTTAGTGGGAGACATATTTTCCTGCTAACCTTAGTGGCATATTGTAGTTCTGGTCCAAATCCGGACATAGAAACACTTCATTTCTTGTAGTAGATTACTCGAAAGCCATACCGAACGTAAAACTCAAAACATCAAGGCAGTAGCGTCTAGAAACAAAAAAACCTACAATTATGAAAGGTGATTTAAATGGACAAACCAAAGCCGATGGCTAAAGTTCGCTAAAAATAGTCATGATGGTGTCTTCATGATAGTGATAATTTATTAAGCCTTTAGATGTCTAATATATGTACAACGTATAATAATGTGTTTCGATTGGCAGATATATAAAAAAAATGTACTCTTAGCCCCATGCAAGACTGAACCTGCTCTCTTCCTGTTAATTCTGAATCATACTCCTTAAGGAGTAAACTTCATTCCGCAGCCGACTCAACGATATCTATTCGACATTAAAACCTGTTAAAATAGCATAATAATATTGAAGCGTATTCTACAAGTGATATGAATGTGTGTTTGTATCCATTTAAGTCTTTACTTGCGCCGATCTGAAAACAAGCACGAATTCGCATAGTGATTAACCAATAATGGTCATTTATTTAATATTAAACGAATCTTTCTATGTACTAGGTCGGCCATAAAATTCTCGTTGTCTTTTACTGCTTTAGTTCGTCGCAGTTCTTGGACAAGTAAACACATTGTGGTCACAGCGGTCTCCTTCGCTTCCTACGGCTTTCTGCCATTGTTCTGGCGGCCGATGTATCCTGCGGCTTCGTCCTTCAAAGCAATCATTCGCCGACACATTTGCGGACTTCGGCCTTTATTCTGAACCGTTCGCTTTCTTGGTTATATTAAACTGACCAAAAATGATCCTGACGGAGTGATCTGGCTGTACGCTGGGTGACGCAGAGTTTCCTACTGAAGATCCGTTAGCGCTCGCTGGATCATCAAGGCAGCATGCAAAGTAGCATTATCATGCAACAATACTATTTTACGTCACTCTTTGCCAGTCCTTTTTTGTCCTACTCGCTAAGTTCATAAAGATCCATTTGCCCTTCTTGTCAATCTCTCTTAGTGCACGCGGACGCTTGATAACAGTCATCTGAATCGCTTCAAGTTGTCAATAGAACTCTTGAGTCAACTGCGCCAGCTTCTGCTGAAGGAGTGCTTTCAGTTAGCCGTCGTCCGTGGCTATCCAAGGAGTGGACTATCGTTTAAGTAGAAATTTCCAGTTTTGAGTGGGTTTTGAAGTAAAGCTGTAAGCGATTATACCTAGTGCATGTTCGCCTTCGATCTCGCCCACAATTTCTTCTGTGTCGGTAGTACTAGTATAAATATAGTGAGGAAAACAATGTCAGACATGTATCATTTGGTCAGATATCCATGACTGAACGCACCGAGCAACGCAATAAAGACGTCAGTTAAATGTATGACAGTTTTGGCTTGACACGATCAAACGATACGGCGCTAGCACTATCTGTCAACTCCAACAACAATATTATACTCAAACTATAACCCTGTTTATGTTCATCGAGTTTCTAATATCGCTTAATGCATGGGAACGCCAGCTAGAAACGGTAGAATCCAACGTACATACATCATAACACCGAACGAATCTATCGCTTCATATAATATTAGGAGTCAGTATCCAGCTATGATATTGCATCCGTAACCTCACTCACTCTCCCAAGAAGCCAGCATAGATATTAAATGCATAACGTACAATGAAAACATTTATTTATAGAATACAGTTTTCGTCTATGGGCGGAGAATACACTCAGATCGGCTAGATTGAAACGGAAACTATAATATACGATGAATTTATATCTTTATAAAGTACGAAGATGCAATATGCTTTTTTGAATATATATATATATATATATATATATAGCTCTCTCCGAGTGTCTGAAGCATCTGAAATTGTCACACTTTGACGCTGGGTAACCGAAACCTTTCTAATTGGAAAAAGATACTCGACAAGCTGACATCGAAAGCAGGACAGCCAGCTTATTTACTTGTACGTACGTATATATACTTTTTACTTTACTATTGAATTCTTTTTTCATCCATTTAACGCCCGCAGCTATTTCGTCTGCTTGAATCAGACGAAATCACGTCTTCATTGTAGGATCAAGATTTGCTTTTCACTACGGGTCCAGTCGAGTAGTGTGTGTATGTGTTGAATTTGTCCTAGCGTCATCTACTTCATATGTCCTGTAACGTGCACTGCACATCTCCGGCCGCACAGGCAAGCTGAATGGCAGTGGTCTTCGACGAACAGCTGCAGTAGCAGGAGCCTTCTATTTTGAAGTGTCGCCATTTCTAGCAAATGAGGGAAGCACTAGACTAAAGGCTAGAAAAAATTGCTGCGGGAAACGATTTTCAGCACCTCTCTGGCTTCGCTTATTCATCGGTGCGTCGGGCAAACACTTCGTCGTCATACAAAGTACATGTGTGTGGTCTGTTCGGCTTAAGGCAAATGCGCGGCAGATGGTAGACGTCTTTATCGTGGTGGGGTATCGATGGCTGCTGCTTGCTTAAATCTAGCTGGTTTATACTCTTCACTGTCTCGATGTAGATAGCTGAAATAAAGAACCATCGTTTTTACCAATAAACGATCCCCGTCTTCGCCTAGGCTCGTTTTACTATCACTAAGTTGCTACGGCGAAGTTTATCAAAGTCAAATAATTGAAGAAACAGTCCAGCGAATAAACTATTGCGTCAGAATCTGCATTTTAAATTGTGTGATTTAGCCGACCTGGTCGTTATTAGTGCGGCAGCTTTGACAAAAATCGTTATATTGCAAAAGGACAACTTGATAGGCACAGAATGCCTGTCTCTAAAACACTATTAGTTTAGATACGTTTCAAGGTTACGTGAACTCAATTAACTAGCTTCAATGGATAACGTCAAATAATTGCCTCAGGTACTTAGCGATAGCAGGACATCTAGGGTTCTATCCATTTCAACACTCTGGTTTTAAGGAAATCGCCTGCCTTGCGACACTCCGCAGCAAACGATCTTACTTTTTTTTTTTATTACATCATCAAAATTAGTTAATAATTGTATCGTTTCAAAGTTCTGATAAAAGAGCTCTTTCTTTTTGCCACAAACAAATCGCCTTCGAAAAGATTATAGTTGCAGTGAGCTTTAACAAAAGCTGCGTAATTATTCCAAAAGTAACGATAGGTATACTTGAATGCATAAAACATCTAACATAGAGCACAGTATATAGAAGCTAAGCTCATTTGGAGATGCCTGTCGATCTAACGGCTACACTGCTGCACAGATGCAGCGTCGTAACATCCTTGTTCGACCAAAGACTCACAGAGATATTAGGTCAAAACAAAAGTTCTTTGACTTGCTTTTAAATTTTCTTTTCCTTTTTTTATCTTCACTTTTGAAAACAATTAGTAGCTGCTTACTCTTCTTTGTAAGTCCGTTACAACCTCGTTATACAGTGAATCCATTGCATTTTATACCCAATTTCGGCTCCAAAGATGGAGGTCCCAAGTAAAAAAAATTCATTTTATGAACCTTTTTTTTTGCCGTTCGCCAAGATCAAACAACTGCCGAAGCAGTGTGGAACATATGTACCGTATACAGCGAAAACGCTATAACAAAGAGGACTCTCGAAGACTGGTTGATGAAGCACAAAGATGACATGTTGAAGCTAGAGGGTAAGCCGCGCCCCGACCGATTATCTGAGATCAATGAAGACATTTTTGAAGGCAGGTGACCGGCAAATCATTTGTAAATTTAGCGATAAATGAACTGCAGTTAGGAATTAAGTTAGTTACATTAAATTAATTACATGTGATCATGTAAAGCCACGTCCTTTCATTGCTTCTCAGAAGACATCTCGCCCGACATTACGCAATATCACCTGGTGGGCGGTGGTATCTCTACATTGATAGAAAGTGGACAAAACAGTGGTTAGTTCCGGAAGATGTGCCCAGTTCATCCCATCCCAAAAAGACGATAATTTGCCTTTGGAAAAGCTGTATGCATTGAACAATGCCTGAGAAGAATAAAACGGCCAACTAGGATTTATATATGACTAAGCTCCAGCGAGTGAACGAACTTATCCAGCAGAAAAGATTTGGTAAGTGAGTCTGAAATTGCCGTTTACTACGACAATGCCACGCTGCACCCACATAGTAAACTGTGAGAGCTACCCTGCGGGAGCTTAAGTAAGACTATTTTTACGCTCCTTATATTCTCTAGACATTGACGGATTATCACGGGCTAATAAAAGTAGTAATCGCACAGTTGACAGTCAAAAGGATTGCGAAATCTGGCTGCACGAGCTTTTTAAGAGCAGACCAAAATTTCTTGCTAAAAAAAAAATAGCTATATTTTTCTATAAATGGAAAAATACCGTGGAAAATGATTGCGGTTACGGATTAGTGTGTTGTTTACATCTGGATGGAGCATTGCGTTCTTGTTAGATTGAAAAAAAAACCGAGATTGCTCATGCCCTAATTTACTACATTTGAAGCTACCCCATAGAGCGAAAGCTGAGTTTTCCCTCAACAGAGCTCCATTTTAACGCGCCTTGACTAGTTAACTACATGTATTTAGTTGATGGTTTCTAGCATTAGAAAATGAAAAAAATCAATTTAATGTTATCTACCATTAGGTGAAACACGTCATAATTAAAAATCTATAAAAACGTTCCAAATATTTAAATGGAAGAAAAATTTTTTTCTAGGATCTGCCGGTTTCATTCAAGATTGGATAAACCATGCAAAGATGATTAGATTCATCCCAAATCGCTTCATTTGTCTATTGTTGTTAAACAATAAGGGAGTGAAACATAGGTGTTCACCACAAATTGTCCGTGTGGATACGTGATTCACCGATAAAATGTCCCTCTTGTTTCGTCATCTACGTAATATCCGGTTTGCTGTCCCCATTTCTAGAGTATATTCTAACGTGCATGCCTTTGCTCGTGTTTCCCTTCATTGTGATATTATATATATTAAGTACATGCCGATATTTAGGTACAAAAAGTCCTTGAACAGGAAGTGTCCGGCAAATCATCACAAGATTCCTCGACTTACCGCCCTGCCATTCAGTAGTGCCAAGGACGTTACAATCCTGCAGCGTCATAAACCACCTATGATGCCTATCAGGCATTCAGTGGTGCCTGATTTATCATATAAAAAGCATTCTCTCTTACGTGAACTTTATCGGCTCACAGATGAGTGGTGTCCTAAAATGCACACTATTTTCTTCGTATTTACCTAGTTTAGGATTGCTGGTAAGCTGCGACGCTCCTACTGGATAGAGTAAATACACACATGGCCATGCATCATGACAAAAAACACTAACTATTTGTAAATTCATGCAGCAGTATTTGCATTACACAACATCCAGTTATTTTTGGTCGATGCACAGTTCTGGCGAACTAGGTAAGCAAGATAAGACCAAGCTAAGAAAGAACGAGGAAAAACCCATTCTACTTGAACTTCTAATGAACCTCCCACTGTCCGGACATTACAGAATCCTCCATAAATTATTTTGTTTCATTCATTTCGCAAACGCGTTTCGCGCATTCTGCAAACGAATCGAATGTGACTTAGCGCGCAAATTTCCAGAACCGTCAATATTTACCTGGACCCCGGTCAACCACACACGTTCTTCGCGCTTTTTTTTGAAAACGCGGTGAGATCTTCTGTTGAATTCAACCTAGCACTTCATTTGCTCAGTTATTGAGTCAGAATTAGCTCAGTTAATGAGTCTAACAGAGCACTGACTCTACCAGACTCATTAATTCATCGACAACCAGTGCTAGTGACTAGGGCGATTCGCCCGCCGCGTTTGCGTCTGCGTGCGTCTGTTGATAGCGGCTTCGCTCACCGACGCCAGGGCTGGCATCATGGCCGCCTCCTTTTGTGCCTTGGAACGATTGCGCATGCGCATAATTACATGTGTAAAAGCCACCTGTTAACCAGGCAGGCAGCTACTGGGCCACGGCTCTACGTTTATTTACGGTTTACGAGAGCACTGGTATTAGCTGACCATCAGGCCATTTATAATGTAGCACCAAATTGGCAGACCTTCTGGCCTACAACTAGAATTAGGCAAGAAGCAGCCGAAGGAATCTCTAGCATGCCGCGTGCTTACGCGTCGGAAGCGAACACCGCAAATAGCCTCAGTCCACCGCATAGCGTCCACTTTACCGACCTCCAAGAAATGTATCTTCAGGACAATCTTGAACCTATCTATTTACGACATACGGATTGACAGACGGCTGTTTTTTTTTTTAACGTCATCTATAAACATTGAACGTGACCTGGCTAATTCAGCCCTCCCGGAGTCACCTTACCTCAATACGTACTCTTAGTCGGATGCGTGAGGCGCCACTTACTCAAAACTGTAGCTACAGCTAAACCGTTCTGCTTTATTTACCCAGAGCATTAGCAGAAAAGTTAGCATAGATATTATTTGCACATAAGCACATATTTCAGACCATTATACTACAACGAAGATGCCTTGCGTGATATGGGCTTGTTTTAGTCATAGAAATTCCAGTTAATAGTGCACAATCTAATTTAAGAAAAAGTTTTATGGTTTCTAATTAAGAGGTATGAACTTATTGAGGCAGCATCTTGTACACTATAAGGTGCTTACCTTATAGCTACTCTTGACTCTAACATAGAAAGCATACTGTCTTTCTTGACCGCTAATCGACGGCCCTAAATAAGTGGTCTCCAGCATTTTATGGTATCTCTGAAAGGTTTGTTAGGAAGGCCAAAACTAAGGGTCAATGGCGCGTTTAGCGCACACTAATGTGCATAAGATGAAAAAGCTTTCAAGTGTCGAATATTTGCGTAATTATGCTACTTTATGACAACTGCGCGGGCCGTCTAGATGGCACTGCAGCCATTCAAGGTGAAATTTTTGTTCTTATGAAAAGGTATCTGTGGCATTCTGCCTGCGTGAAGACAATCACTTCGGTGATTCCTACGTGTTCCCGCATACAGGGTGTTTGGGAGCAGCTGCATAATGCGCCGCCCAACACGAGAGGTCATGTTGGCGAGGTACGTCGACTTTTCTCGCGCAGGCTGGCAGGTTCTTTGGGAATAATTATACATGGGGACCTAGGAACAGGTCTTTGTGATGTCGAATGAATTTGTCTACGAGCTGCTGCAAACGACTTGGCGTAGTTTTTGTCGTCAGTAAAAGGGTTCAAGAAGAAAAATGAATCTACGTAAAGAGGACATTGTGGCAATTTTTTTGAGAAGTCTAGCGATTGTATACTTTCTCAAGCTAATATATTTAATACTGTTTTATGTTCTTTCTCATGCACTGGTGAATACGTTTGTTCTGTGGTGACAATATGCCATAGAATAATGTCTAAATTCTATGTCGGCGCAGTGGTGGAAACGGCTTAACCGAAAGTTGAGAAAGGTAGGCGTTGTTCATCAACAACGAATAAAGAGAAAAAAGTTATAACTTTGGATTGCATGTTAAGTTTGAAACAGGACATTCAGGACATCAGAGCTGTGAATTATTCATATGTCTAAACCTGAGACATATTGATCTACGTAAATTTTCAATCATTAGAACGTTGGGAAAATCAATGCAGATTTGTTCTTAAAATAGTTACGTTTGAGGTTATTAGTGTTATTATTATTACGATGTCGAAAAGGTGCTGATTGTTTTTCTAGCCAGATGGCCTAAAGTCACGTATCTTAAGTGTATCCCGTCGGTGGTCCCGTCGGGTCGGCGTTGGATTCATTTTACAGCTGAGATTTCGTCGTAGATCTGCTAAACCTGTTGTAAATGCCTGCAGTCAGATCTAAAATAGGGCGTCTCAAAGATGGCCAATGGTTTTACACAAATTCTTTATATTTTACGATTTTATTAAAATAAACGCCCAAATGTTGTCCAGGCCCATCGAAAATGCAGGCTATTCAAGGTACGTTATAGCAAAAGGATCGCTTTCTTGCTTCCATTGTAGAAATCTCAATGTGAAAGACGCTCACCGTAATGATCGACCATATAGCACATAGAAAAATGCATGAAATAATTGCTAAGGTTAGGCACGGCTGATAGCACATGAGTAGTCGCGATATCTCTAAGGAACCAAATATTCGAGACCAAACAGCTTTAAGCCATTTAGAGAAAGCTAGCTACAAAAAAGCTCGATAGTTGGGTGCCACGAGAATTGACAGAAAATCGTTTGCGCGAACATATTAACATCTGCAAAGCTCTGCAGAAACATAACGATATCGGGATATTTCTAAAATAAACCTTTTTTTCCATTACTAGTAATGAAAAGTGGATCATATACGACAATAATGCGCAAATAAAAAAAAAATGCGCCTACAATCTGCGACAAAACTCACGTAGACGCCAAAGAAAATGATACGATGTGTCTGCTGAGATTGAAAAGGAATAGTGCATGACAAGTTTCTGCCGCGGGGAAGTGCGATTAATCTGGACCACTGTTTTCAATAACTAACTACAATAAGTCCGGAACTAGTGAATGAATAGAAAAAAAACATTGTCTTTTATCACGATAAACACAGACTGCATATATTTTTAACTACCTGGCAAAAATTGAGAGAGCTTGGATGAAACATTTCCATGCACCCGCCGTATAGCTCTGATCTTGCACGACCAAACAGTCATCTGTTTCGGTCTCTGCAAAACTCCCTTAACGGTATGAATTTAGTTTTCATGCAAAAGTCACTTGTTATTAATTGTCGGCTAAAAGCCACAGCAGGACAACCGTGTTACCAAAAAAAAATAGAATGTCATTGATAAAAATAATATTATTTTAAGGTATTAATAATATTAGCTTAAATTTTTGGCCTAAACAGTTGACTCTTTTTCGACATGTCAATATATATAAACCCAACGATACCCAAACGTTATCTATAATAGTAACATATACTGACGATAAGATAGCTCGAGATTGAAATGGAAGTAATATGTGTCTAATCAATAACTACGTAGTGTTATTTGATCTGGACGACAGTCACGCTGAGTTAAAAATACACCGAGGGCTGCTCTATCGCAAATGAATAGTTCCTGGGTTAAAGTGTAACAGGCTTTGCAAAAGTGCACCCACATTCCCTGCTGTTAACTATGACGTCTGTAGCTCCGACATGAGGCCTTTTCAAATAGGAGAAAATACTGCGCCGTCATCACCGATCACAATGTATATGCTGTAACCGTCGAACTAGTCACGACCCTTGGTAAGAACCTTAGACGGGCTCCCATAAGGGTTTGCTGAAAGGAGATAGCTAAATTTTCTTTAGGATTTGAGATGTTATTGTACAAAAACGCTTCGAACCAATGTAGAGGAAATACACAGAATTTGCCCCTTAGGCATTTCTTTGATAACTCGTTGTTTTACGAATACTTGGGGGAAAAATGAGGTCGTTTTAAAGTTGAAATAGCTTGCGGCTTCGTATGAAACCGAGTGTAACTCCTTGCTCTATAGACTACCTACTACACTACTACTTGTGAGTTATCGCGAAAGCTTTGAAAAAGACCTTAAAATGAAAGCTTCTATAAGGCTTATTTAAGATGGTCCGTTAGGATTATTAAGATAGGGTAATGCTTAAAATACTAGTAATTACTATGATGGTGGTAAGCGATAGCTGCTGACATTGATCTATAGATAGAAGAAATATAAATATAAAGCATGCTGAAATGGTTTAATAACAACGCTAAAACACAACGGTACTGAGATGACGGCCGTTGATCGATACCACCCGTTATATATCGATGTACCAAAAATGACGGCTGACGTAAAACGAAAGAAGAAAATGTAATGACGATGATGAAAACTTAACCGTAATATAACATTATAATACCGTGACGAAAATGTCTCAGAATTTTAGAATTTAATAACACCCAATATCGTATCAACGAATGAATCACGAGGCGAAATAATGCTGAAAAAGGCTCGCTTTACTTATCACTTTTTTCAATAGATGTTAAGTTCAGCGTTACTACGAGGCAAGAAAATACTTTGAACTTTCCTAAGACGATAATAGTCGATATAAATATGTGACATCGTATCATACAACAGGAGGTAAATTTTCTACAAGTTGAAAAAGCCCTTCGAATGTGTGTTGAAAAAACCGATTATTAATTAAACGAGCGCTAAATATTATGTCTAAAGGTTTCAACGATATTCCTAACTTTCCTACAAACGGCTTAGCGTGTACGACCGCCATGTGTAGGATACTAACAAAGTAAGGGGGCAGACCGACGGTATTTTCTGCTTAGTAACATGCTACGAGTAAGCTGTGTTAATAAACATTTTCAGTTTTACGTCTGGTACTATCGTTAGGCGTTGCTCTATGAAGACGGCATTCGGTATCAAACATTCTATCTATGCCAGTGACAAACTTTTTTTTAGAAGGGAAGTTCGAACAGATTCAGAGTTGGAACTTCGTTGAATTGATAAGCTGATTGATAAATTGATAAGAAAGTAAAAACCGACACAGAGAGAGAAAGAGAGATCAAGCCAGAATCACAGAGCTATAGTTATGTGGCGTAATATTATCTAAAACAATAGCAGTGTCAATATAAAGGACTGTCCGTGACTAGAATTTTGTACAGTTTCAACGGAGGCCTTTAGAAAGGCTCGTTATTCATTTTCAAATCCTGAAAGAGAAAAATGTTATTGTTAATATTAGACATCACCAATAAAAAGTCGGAATCACTTCAAAATTTGACCAATGAATACATCCGCATTGGGAGTAAAGCCATCCGCTAGATATTAGCTATGAATGAGTTTCGCGAGAGCGTTAACACGATCCGATGGAGTTTGGAGAATGCGATAATAACAATATAAGAACACTGGTTTCATTCGAGGTAGCTTCTTAATAACGGAAAATATTTGATATCGGTGACGTCATTTAGCCTCAGCTACGTAACGACAACTAAGCGTTCAAAAAAGATCCTTTCACAAAATTGAGCTCTAATGGAACATTAAAAAATGGACCGTGAGAGCTCTTAAGTACCGTTCAGTGACTCTCTAACATTCGCAGACACTCGAGACGAAAAGAACAATTTCTGGTTCCGTGTTTTGTGCGCCTCTTGAATTAGATATGATGGATTAGATCGGCTTTCTTTCTCGCTGTCAGTATATAGAGCAATTGATAAGCTCATTGAAAAAAGATATTTACTTCAACTACTGGCATCAAAGCCCATCTAATCTTCGTTTAAGAAACAGAGTTCCCAGACGATTCTGGCTTCTGTCCAGATCGCCGGCAACTGAGATGTTCCACCGAGTCTCTCACCATTATCTTTATTAATGAATTTCTCGATGAGATTAATAATTAATTTGAATCGATGCCCTCACAGCGCTCGCTACTCGTATTTCTACCTTCCAATACAAACATGCTATTGTTAAGGAACACGTAAAACTGGATCCTGTTTAAAAAGAAAGATACCAATAGAAGTTTTCATAAATATACTCGTTTCAGAAATGAATAGTACTTAGGCTATACATATTACTTACGTGAGTACTGCAATGAGCTTAACCGCTAAAACTGATAAGATTAGAAATAAAACGAATTTCTTATAGTTAATACGGTTAGGTTATCTATATCTGATCTGATATCGGAGTAAATCAATTTACACATAGTACACATATAAATCTCTGAAATTGATTTCGAATCGTCCTCCCCCCCGCCCCCCACAAAAAGCGAATCAGATGCTAAGCTCGTTTCGAATCGTAATTTTACCTGGCGGGGTAAGGGGCGGGGGTGGGGGGGGGGGATAGAAGGGGGTACATTATGCAAAATGAAATGGGTGCCTTCAAATTAGCACCGAACTCGACACTAGAATCGCAAACGATAGGGATTAGATTTTATCTTACGATAAGAGCAACTTTCAGATCTATACGCTCTTCGACCGTGACGAACATCAGTGTACATATCCGAAACGTCTACGCCTGCCCTTGTAAGAAAAAAGGCCTGTTGGTGTCCAATAACGGAAAATAATACGGCACTCCCTAATGCCGCCAAAGCGGATGAAGGCAACGAACAAGGGTGACCTTAAGGCCTGTGTCTCCTAAAACAGATTTATCTAGTGCCCAACCTACGAACAAGTGCGGTTTTTAATGACGAAAATTCAAAGCGAACTCGTTGGCATCCAAGATTGTCATATGCGCATACCTTGCGCACGAGTCGACGCGTTCATAGTGAAACAATAAAGCCTCTGCGGACATAGTAGGCGTAACGACGGCCGCTGCACTCAATGCTTCTGCTATTCTTTTCGCCATGTTACCTGTTGTGTTCCAGTTGCTCACATTACGTTTTTGCCTTTTTTGCTTCTCTACTTTGCTATCCACCTGATTTTTCCGAACATTTTCTTCAACGTCACTTCACGTACGATTTACCTCACACCTCAGCCGTTTGTATTTTGTCATCAACGCTATAGCAGTTCTCTCACGTAAGTTGTAGGTTTTCCAAGTTAGAAAATTATATTGTGACACGACCCACTCATTCTATTTTAAATTACTTATTGCACAATTATTTGCGGTAAGCCCAATCCGATCTGAGCCCTCAAGATCGATGTATGGTCGATAACCGCGAGGGTTCTAACCTTGCGAATAGGCAAGCTCAGTTGTTGCTTCCATACTCACCTCACATTCTACATTCATGCCTGGCATGGCATGGCATGGAAAAAAGTGTTCACAGATCACTTAATATTTTTATCCTAAATTTCTATTTATCGTCCGAGATTTCGTTTGGGAAATCGGTGTTAAGTGGAAGAAAAATATAGAACATGAAAATCAAAAACAGGGTCTACAGACCTAATCTAATACACAAAGGCATATAAGCACCGTTACGTGATGGCCGTGTGGATCTACAGGATGCAGAAGCGGTATTTCAAGCACAGGGCTCATTAATGGCAAGACGATAGTTAACTTTGAACGTATGCACCTATCGGCTACAAAAAATTCATAAAACATTACTAAGAGAGAGGGCAACCACCTGCGTAGAAATAAAAGTACATTAGATGAATTAGAAATGAAAAATTAATTCATTGATAACGGGAAAATATGTTGCCAGCTTCCAAAATATTTCAACGACAAAAGTCATATCGATGGCGACGTTTGTCACAGTACAAACACAAGAATCGAAACATGCCAAAAATGGTTACTGTTATTTCTGTTGAAACAATTCAGCAACAGGATCAGCATGGCCTATCCAAGTGAAAGGTTATTCAATAGGTCTTCTTAACCATATAAAGGAAGACTATAATTGAGGCGCAACGATGTGTTTACCACGTTTTTTTACGTACAGGTCGAATTGTTTGTTCAAAGCAGATGCTGAACTAATGGTGGAAGCCGCTGAAGCGTCGCGGAGCTTTATAAAGATAACTGCTCCTCCTGCACAGCAAATATTTGAAAAGGGGACATCAACGACCGGAGGACAACGTTGAGATTTGTCTGTGGTCGGTTTCCCGGGTGATCGTCTGGGCTTAACTGATTTTTCATCTATCGACGACCCCCTCTTAGTCTTACGAAGTATTGATAACAGATTCTAAATGATTGTCATGATGTTTTTTGATGACGCTTTAACTTGCTGTACCTTTTAATTGACTGCCGATCAGCCGAGGAACTGCGTAAGCCCTTTCGATTAACTTCTTGGCACTTGATAAATTTTCATATCAGCAAAGCGCGTGCTCGAAACGCTGTGTTCAAACGCCCTGGAGATAGCTCTGCGTATGAACGTAGTTAGCTTGAGGGAACCGGCCACTACACGAGGCGCTAAATTAATGACATGCTATTTTCGAACTCATAATCTGAATATCAGCTTTTCATTCGGATATTCCAATTCATAAAAGCTGAAAAATGTTTAACTTTCTTTTACCTTATTAAAGTTAACTTATTAAAGTTGGAACTTTTGTCTTTTGTACAGTTGTTTAGCATTCCTATATGAAAATAAATTTTCTCCGAAAAATTTACCCTTTCGCGAGTTTACTAATGACTACCTTTTCAACATGCATTAGACAGACCTGAAGCCTTCTCATGCGGTAGCAAAGGCTAAATCCTTAGTATCGGTATTCATATAAAGGGATAAATAGTAAAGGTGAGCTGAGGTTTGAAAAAAAAGTCCATCAAGCCTAAACACTTTGGGGTTTTCAAGCTCATTTGCAAGTGGTAGTGACAGTCGTATTGACCCCAAAGGTCAAACGAAAGGCAAAATTATCTATAAAAAGGAAGTGGACAGTTGAAGTATTGATTATGCGACAATATAAAACTGGAATTTCTGTACCGCGTAGATAATATGGGGAGAAGGGCTAAAGGTATATACTCTATATTTGATAGAATGATATTGACAAATTAGCCAGAAAAGCAATCGGAATCACTATAGCATTACTAGCTATTCGCAATTATGGGACAATTCTAGTTAATGGTTCATGAGACTTATTCCGTAACGAGCGAATATCAGTATTTGCTAGCCTCCAGGAGCACAAGATACGTTAAACTGAAACCGGACGGGTACACTAATTTCATCGTTTGGAAGCATCATTTCATGGTAGCCACGCGTATGGTGGGGCATGCTCGCGGCGAGCGTGATGGGGAGGGGTAGCTATCGAGGAAGGGCAAGATATTTCCTCTTCTCTTTGCTTGGTCAGAGCGAGGACCGCATAGGAAGGAAAGGGTAACCGCGCGCATACCGTTCTTCGCATGGGCCCCATCGAAGCAGGTTTGACGTTGGCGTCCGCGTATGAACGACTCCATTGTGGCGTGTGCTGCTAACGTTTGATCTTTAACGCAATTCCGGATAGACAGTATTTATAGTACGGAACCATTATCTGCGGCAAAATCGACTATCGGTCAGCCCACGATATCTCGCAATAATTTTTGGAATCTGTATATTAAATGCCGTGTTAGCACCATAGTAGCGTACGTAATCGGGCGGGAAGAAGGTAGTTTTTTGTGTCTATCGCCGCAGTGCCCCTAAAAATACTGCTAATCTATTGGGATTGATGTTGATTGGTGGAGGTTGTCGCTATAGCAAAGTAGTTGTTGTGGTTTCACGTCTACGTCGTGCCCCACATAATCACTTTGAATGGAAAGTTGTGTTTAAGGCATTAATTCTTCAGGCTACTTACAGATCTATCGTCCGGGTCAACAGAACGACAATATCGTTCTTTGGTAACATCATATTACAGAAGTTGGATACGGCAAAACTTAACTCATGACAGTAGCTGTAGAAGTGCTTCCGGATTGAGACCTAGAAAGAGGCAAAATTATTATGTCTGCTCAGGGCAAAACAAGGCGCGGAACATCTGTTGTTCTCATTGTGTGTTGAAATAAAAAAAAAAAAACAACAAGAGCTACGTGTTGTGAAATGTAAACAGAATACAGTTACCTCTAGAGTGTCCATAGTGTTCAGGTTTGCTTGGTACAGGTCGGTTGTCGTACAGAGATTTCGCGCCCCCCGGCGTTACCCCTAACACGGCCACATGATAGCAGTTGTGGATTAATAATACGAAACAAACTGCTACACCAATGACAAGGGATCGCCTATCGGTGGTGTTGTTGTGTAATCATTAAGTGTGTTATGCTTATCGTTAGTTTCATTGTTGTTGTTGTTGTTGTTATGTTGTGGCATAGCAAGGGATCATACAGCACGGATTGCCATAGCTGCATCTGCCGCTAACCCCTACCCCTCACCGTGAACAGAAAAGGAGACGAAAAATAGCTAAAACAGCGAAACAGTGCATTTAGGATACTAGCGCAAAACTAAACGCACCCTGACCACCAGCTATAACAGAGATCAGTCGCGTCTCTCTACCCCTTTTGAATCGCTAACGCGTTACCCAACGATGTACCTATGTCGAGTACATCGATAATCGTTGGCGATTTACTGAGGGCAGCCCCCAGGTTGCAACTGCAGTGGTCGAGACACCCCGCGACCGGATTGTTGCGTCACAGCGGCAACGCCACAAGGGGAACTCCAGTAGCGGCTGTAGACATTGGTTGTCGACGGACGACAAGGTAATAAGTAAGTAACTGTCCAGTCGAACAAAATCTCGGATCAACGAGTTAAGGCTCGACGATTACGGAAAGTGAAGAACACGACCCCTGAGAAGATGATGGCGTTCGACCCAGTTCTGCTGAAGATCTGGCTATTGGTGACTTTATTGACAATGGTGCACGCCCACTTCGGTGAGTTAAACGTCAGTCGAAAGGAGCTGTAAATGAAGGCGTTATATTGTATAAACAGCTCCTTTGTATTGTGTTAACTTGTTGACCTAAACAGTTTTGCCTTCTATATAAAAGATAGCAGAAGTCGGTTTTAAGTCCGCCGAACGGCTTAAGAGCTATATAATATACGTGGATAAAAAGTTATATAATAACTTTTGTGGGAAATAACATTTCATGTGAGAGGAGACTACGAACTGTTACATACGGTACGATTTATATGTACTTTTTATGGAATTTAGATTGTACAATGAATACTTAATAATGTTCTGAACCGTAGCGTCCTTAAGGCTTCATATTGCTTAATTAGTTTAAGTAGCTGATATGTTGTTCAAAGTTGATTCAGTCAGGCAGCTAATGGTGACAAACGGTCATCGCTAAAAATGACGGCCAATCTGCCTGTTAAGCCCCTCACATTTAAACAATCCTAGCTAGCATCTTGTACCATTAATCACTGAGTTCCAGTTAAGTTTCGTCATAGCTTTCTGCATTATTATTGTTTCGTAACTGTATGGTCTTGTCGAACCTTAAAGGGAATTGACCGGTGTTGTAAATACAGGACGGTGGCAGAAACGTGAAATTTCTTTGATTAATGTTTGCATCAATTAAACTGAAGATGAAGGCAATGAATCGCCTCAGAACCGATCTGAAAAGAGCCAATTCCAACTTTTATGGTTCCCATCGACTAAACAGAGTTTTGTCACAAATTGATATGCACAACACTGTGGGACACACACTGCCACATTCGTCTATCTCTCTTATAAAGGGTAACATAAAAAAAGAGGACATTTCGAAGTTTTACTCGCAATTCGAAAATATCAATCTCGAGGGTTTGATATAACCTTGAACTTCTACTCTGTAGGGTATTAGTATTGTAATATATACGTATATATAATAATAGTATTATAACCTTCTTGTGCGGTTATAAGCGACTGTAGCAGGCGTCGCATCGAAATAACGCGTATCGGTTATCGGCACTGACAATGTCAGGATTACTCTTCTTTCCGTGGGCAAAAATAGCGAAGGCGAAACAGGTCACGTTCGAATAGTGTTAAACATTACCTCAACGAACACCTCAATCAAATAACAAAATCATTGATCCCGCAACTTCCTACTGAAGACTTCAACATTTCGTACGCCAACCGCCTATGGGGTATGAAGCCATACGTTTAAGCAGAGTCGATTCCACTGATCGATGTTATTAGACATATTATGTACATTATCGCATATGAAGTTGAAAGCTCGATTAAGAGATACAAGATTTCTATCTATTTTCGATCAAATGTTGTTTAACCAGAGAGTAGCCATGTCGTGACAGGCATTTCTCTTGATTAGGAACACTTAGCTTAATGAAGGTTATCCAAACCGCAAAAAAGCCGTTATCGAACCGACGATACCAAAATAAATTTTATTAGAGTTTGTGACCAATAGCCCATCTTTACCAGTAGAGTACCAAGCAAAACGATAAGCGAAAATCAACGGTAAAAGAGGAAGGTAGAACCGTTTATATATCACCTATATACGTAACCTACGACGTATACCTCACATTAAAGTATTTTAGTGAAGCAACCAATTAACAAGAAACTGACAGGCTGCCATTAAGGTTTGCTTCCACAAAATGGCTGGGAGTATTTGATAAGTTATTATTGATCATTCCGTTTAATAGGTAGAAATGTCCTTCAGAAGCGGTCACGGAGCAGAGACCGGAGTCAAGAACGTCAAAACGATTGAGAGTGGCGCACTCAGAACAAGAACGGAAGCTAAATACAATATCTGTTTCACAGTAGATCGTAGAGGGAACAACTCGTAATTATTCGCGTCCACGTCAGCATATTCATTGAGGCCTGAAAAACAAACCCCTTCGAGCTGCTAGATTCTTCGCCGTCCGTTCCCCGCACGCTAGCATACTAGACGAAGCCATTCCAATAAAAGAATATTAACGCTGTATTGCAAAAATCTTGAAAAATTCAGTATCATTTTTGCGAGGAGAATATAATGGTATGGAGAAGCAGTAGATGTAGCATCATAGTAGCGTACATCGGCCCTCCGAGCAGCGAAAACGTGATCATCTTGAACGACAATATCATGCACTACTTTCACTGGCTACCCTGTTCGTACATGCTGGTAATATAAGTACTAACACTGGCAAACCGAACAATTCCTGGACTCACATCATATTAGGTTTCCTCAGCGACTTCGGATGCCAGCTACTCCCTCATACCAATACGCTAACGTTTGGAAGTCATATGTGAAGATCGTTAATCGGCATATTTGTATCCTATTTGACTTAATTTATTCCTATAGGAGATGCATTGTGTATGTCAGAGATCAATACAGACTATTGTCGTTGTGTTTGTTCGACAAAATTTTTAATAAATTTTTGCAGGAGGCATAGTTTTGTAAAAAAAATGCTGTATTTAATTAGGCCAACATTACAAGAAAATGATGTAAGCACAGTTAACAGAATAGCTCAGCCTTTCGTTCAACCAGCGCGCATTGGACGGGGTCATAACCTAATCCCCTTGCCATTTTCTCCTCTGCTGAATGACCTGTCACTCCGTATTCAGGATCTGGTGGGAGAGCTGAAAACGTTCTGTATCCTAAAGATCTTTGGAACGAGTAAGTCTCACGTTCAGCAAGTTATCACGAAGATGTCGTGCTACGTAGATGAGGTCACCATGGACAAAGCAGAAACCACGAAGCTCTTCCACAAAGGCTGCCGTGCTGACATGCTCCGAATAACAACTTGATGTAGCTGTACATTACGTACGACAAATACGCTTCGAGTACCTCGAACTGATTGCTTCCTACAGAAGCCAGGTTTCCTAGAAACAACATTCATGAATTGTGATTCGTATGACTTACCCAAAACAAATTTTCGTTTCTAATGCGAGCCTTCATCGTTTATCGCTGAACAGACGCAAACAAACACGTGTACTGTCTAGACGGCGCGTCGCTGTTCATAAAACTAAGACACAAACTCAAACTCTCCATAAACCCTGCCTATTCGAAGTTTATCATTCCATGGGATGGCAGAGATCGATTCTGTCTTTTGTAATACGAGTACAATGACTATTGAAGCTCAGAAACGGTCGGACTTACAGATAGCTACACGTCTTGGAACACGTGGGTTTTACTACATTTACAAATAGAAGGCTTTCGTTTGCCGTGGACTAAATGTATTTTGTGTAGCGACCTCGTATGTTATTGTGGATATATACTGAGTGCCAAAAGCGTAGTGGACACGGAATAGTTGGGACGACAGACGGATTATGCACCCTATTGTCTTGAACAGGTGCTGTCAGGGTCTTCGAACTTTGTCGGTTGTCATACAGGAATCCCACTCTTCTTGGTTCTGGACATAGACAATGCTAATTAGATACGCAATTTACGGCAATGAAAGAAGAGCTAGAGTATTTCCGCACTTCTGAGACAGGACGAGAGATGGGAACAGACTTAACGGGTTTCGATGAGAATAAATCTACCGATGACCTGCTTCATACTGAGTAACATCGCTTGTGGAAAGGATAACCCGAGTCTTGTTATCTGTGATAGATGTCTTTGTCCAGGATTGCCATCACAGAACATTAGTCGATGCCGTGTTAGCTGTTATCAGGTCAAAATAAAATATTGTCCAAAAATAGCAATTCTTCATATGAATTCGAAGCTTTATTTTACCTGTAAATTGATTGTGATTCATATATTTACTCGTGACTCATTAAAATTTGGTGTGCCGTGTAAAGACCTGACCCAATATAATCAAAGGACCAGTTATAACTGACGTTTTTGATTTAAGCAGAAGTTCGTAACTGTAGGTGTAAGCGCTAGATTTCTAGAAGTTTTCACTAGGCTCTTACACGATACAAACAGGTGCTATTCAGGTAGCATACTGGAGTTAAACCTTTTGACAAACCTTTTAGGCTATTTAACGAGAGTAAGGCATCAAATAAAAATTTTCTACGGTGAGATTTCAATAACATCAAATATACGGAATGCGGCTAACCTAGCAACAGCTACGAAAAACTCCTTATGCCTTTTTTTTTTCTTTTTTTTATTTAAGAGTTAAGCTTATTTTTACGAAGAGCCAATGCTTTTTTGTTAGCCAAATTATATCGCTACGGCATGGCCAGAAACACAGATATCTTTTACCGTCTTCGAGTTATCTATTCCTTGTGCCATTCTTACTGAAGACAATATCTATATTCAAATAGTAGCTTCGTTGGATATAATGCACACCAGTTAGTGGACAAACGTTTTTTTCGTTAATTACATTCACAATATAGAGAAATCCTCTTAAAAAAAAAAGACTGCTCGCATCGGCAACAGGTTCGCAGGGGGGTAACTTACGGCTGTCTAACTTTATCGTCGTGGCAAATTTATTTGACTCTGCTTTACGGCCAGCGATAGATCTAAAGACACCGCAAATATAGCTGGCTGGTCACATTTTCAATACCAATTCAAATACCTACAAGGCCGAATGTTCAGCTAGTTTCCGCTGATTAACGGTGCGTTCGTATCTTTTTTTAAAAGCCTAAAGGGAAGACGAGACTTTATAAACTTCAGATACGCCTCCCTCGTTAACTATATGATTAAGCTAAAATTAATTAATGTACTAATTGCTTGAAATTTAATGGCGACAAGGAATCGTAACTATTCATTTAGAATCTGTGCCTCGTTGTTTCCGGCTATTGACCGTGAGTAAATATATCTTAAGAAACCCTCCGTCTGTAATAAGTTAGTTATACGTAGCCTATATGTAATCTGATTGAATTCAACAACGATCGTCCGGTAGGTTTCCTTTCACGGAAGTAACTTACCCGTTACCTGAAAATTAGCAATGCAATCAACTATTTTCTATATTGTTTTTATTCTACGAAAATATCACATTTATAATACCATTGATATCTATCTAATTAATTTTGTATCTCATCTTAGGTTAACGTTAGCAGCCGTCTTAAGACGCTTTAACAGGAGAGAGCCGTTCAACTCCGAGGGTCCGGCCTTACATTCGGCCCATATAGGTTATGCAGACATTTTGAGAAAAAACGAGATCGTCATCGTCAGCAAATATGATTTTAATAAGCGCTAGTCTAATATCTATGATTGGCAGGTTGTTAGTAGACCATATGTCCGCGTCGTAAACAAACCTATAGCTAAAACCATTCACATAGATGTAACCACTTATCGCAGAAATTGTTAATACAACAAAAAAACATTTTATAATTTTCAAAATAATTTATTGAAACTACTATTTTTGGAAAAGAATCCTGTAAGAGGAGGTAATCTCTTAAACTTATAAAGACAATAAACAAACTCATTTTATTATAAATAGTCATATACTTTGTTTGTATAATATTATTTATTTGTATATTTCTAGCTTCAAATGCGTAGAGTTCATGTCAACAGATACAGCTCTGACCTCGCGGACCTCTACCTCAACTAGCGTTACAAAGGTATAACAGTTCTAGCATAAGAACCACCGCTAAACCCGTTTCGAATCGCAAAGTAGAGAAATTCCTTCTTTTTCGGCTTGCAAAGTGAACGGCTTGAATGAAAGCCTGCCTAGCAAGATGGCGTATATTCCTGAGGCACTTAATAAAACCTAACATCTTTTCAATATATTCTTTAGTAAAAAGCAACAAAAGCCGGCTAACATTTTCGAATTCTCGTAAATAACATTTCAATGCTTTCTTTCACTTCAGTCACCCCAACAGCGGTCAGATATAAAACGTACTGCCATGCATAAGTTTACCATACTCTATTCGTACTGTTCATAGTTAGAAAAATACGGAAAGGAACACATTTATAAAATAGCCTACTCTATCCACCAGGATAGTGTATCGTACGGCTGTCTAGGTGTTTTAAGCAGTTTGGTCCACGTCACATAGCGCGAATACCGAGAGCATGTTGACGCTTTGAGATCATGCCATATTTATATTTATTGAGAGTATAGAAAAATATCCATGAAAGTATAGTTACCTGTCGCGGCTGGCTCGTATTGAAATGAAAATTTTAGACTGTAGCAAAGAAAGTCGGCACTGGCCAAACTCTCAAGGTCCAAGGACTATGTTTCTGTAGCAGTGAGATGGTGGCCCGGTTCTATGGCCAAGTTTGCACAGCTTTTGCTGTAGGAATGCAAAGCGATTGTATCGCGTTCTCGCGACGTCTGCTCGTCGACGGCAAGCGCTCATACCAGCAGCTTTGCTTGTTTTGCCACTCAAGTAAGGGTCTGACACTATTCCGAAGGACTAACTAATGCCTCTGAGCGAGGTCGACGGAGCCCAGCATAGCCTTGCCTTACCCGGTTTTCCGTTAGCCTCGCTGGGTTTCAAATATGTGCTAGGGGTTCCTCTCGATCATAAGTTTCTGCCTGGGTAAAAGCGGTGGCAATAGAAGCAACACAAACTAAAAGCTAAAACTTCAGCTGTTCCTAAGTCTTGTGACGAACTGATATCGTTGACATAGGCAAAAGCGGTCAATAACAGCTCTTCTGGCCAGCAATATTACGCCAATAGAGGACCTATATGGCTATCGATGCTAGCAAGAACAGATTGGGAACAAGGTCTCTTTGATGGTCCTTCTACAACAGTATCATTTACGATAGCAAGAAACTAGTGACATCCGGGGCAAGCTGTGGAAGCCCTAGAGACCAGGAGATAGCAGTGTGGGAGGGTAAACAAATTGAACTGGTCGTACGAAGTCCACTGATAGACAATTCAACGAGTACAGGCTTATACACTTCTGCTGTCTAATGTATAGATTGGCTCGGTGGCTATTTGGCTGAGTATTTCAATATGGCACACGAATTGATATGAATGCAAGGCTAACATAGAAACATCTATAAACGCAAAGGCACGTATCCAACTGTTCTTGGGCAGTAGTCCCTGACAAAAATTACAGGGTTGACCATTTTGAATGTATATGCTGCGTGAATAATACAAAAACTTAGAACATTTGTTTGTTGGTAGAAATTTATTGAGTGGTTTTTTTCTCTATGTTGCCTCTATGTTGGGCATAACCCAACCATTATGATGATGCAGCGTGCGCGTTCCGGACGATTCATCTGTGTGTAATATAAAAGCGTCTTGATTTTTGAACTACACACTTTGTGTTGTAATAATTTGTTGTTAAAAATTTTCATGGGAAACCTTTTGTTTTACATACGTTAATTAAAAATGGTGATCAGATCGTGTCTATTATTTTATTATGAGAGCTACAGTTTTCTCATTAGATGTGTATTTTTGCAGATGGTTTTTAAGAAGATGGATTTTATTCCAATCACAAGTGTTTTTCCGTCGAAACTAGATTGAGTTAGCTACACGTTTATACTATTGAGGTTAGCTTGGATTCTATTAATCTTGGGCAGCGCATGATAAGTGGCAGACTGACAAGCGACCGAGCATGTTTGTCATCGCTTTATCGAAAAGGGGCCGTCTTCAAATCTGAAAACATTTCATGCTCGACGTATACGTCAAACGTCGCACACGTGCGTCGATATTTCTTAGCGTTAATTCACTTTTACAAACGTAGGCGAACAGACCCGTTATTGACTTTCCACTAAGACCTGGATTTTTTTGGATAGCTAGCTGTTAGCTGGAAAGCGTTTACGGGTGTGGTATATTTTATGGAAATTTGTAGCCCACTGCGATGGAGCCTACCTATTAGCTCAAAGATAGCTGTTTAAAGATCGATTCTGGTTTGTTGATTGATCAAAACAAAGTATGTGCGTCTCGTCTGTGAATGCAGGCACTGTAATCTAAATGCGCCGAAAGCGTAAGCATGATTTCTCGTTCAACTTCTATACAACCGTATTATGAAAACAAACCTATGAGGACAACAAGGCCACACTACTAATAATAATCCCAGCTATATGCAGATCCGGTAGGCAAGATGATCGATTTTGGTAATATACATGCCAGTAGAATGCGGAAGTAAACTACGATAGTGCAATAAACTGTGATCGTAGAAAAACAAGCTGAAATTATCGGGCGAATGGATCGCAATCTGTCATAATATAACGGAGTGGCCTGAAATGTGCCTAAAAAAATAATACGCAGATGGATCACAAACTTTTAATGAAGATAGGACTTCGCAGTTAATGTACCTACTTGTTCGTTTCGGACCAGTGTTTTTTGCTTCACTCCACAGCCTCCGATTATTATGGTACACATGATCTATTTTATTACGCGAACTTAGTGACATGAGTCGAAAACCATAACCGTCCTTTTTCCATGTTTTTAAGCAACCGCCGTACCAGTGTAACTTTAGAGTTAACTTATGACATCGAATGAAGACCACGGTGTCTCAACCCTTCGTCAGAGTACAAGAAAGCGAGACTTCTCCTTGATACTGTTATCGTAGGAGATTTGGTTCGGAACTATCCAATAACTTTATAATGTTGTGCTAGACATTTCTCTTTCGAAAAACCGATACCGAGAAATGAATAGAAGTTGAGCAGCGCGAACGGCAGAGGCACATTAAAGGACCGGCAGCGAAAGTCGACGGTAGCAGGGATCTGTCACAGCGCAACATGTCAAGCTACGTAAGGCTTTATCCGGTTGGGGTTGTATCCTGAATTGAATGGGGGCCGTAAAGCTTAAAAATCGCGTAGAAATTGTTTGATCTATGGTCAAAACGGCTGCCCGTGTATAGGTTCGCCTACAACCACTGTATCAATGTCTAAATAACAGCCATCGACTTGTGGTCGATGCTATCTATTTTATCTTATTTATATATTTATCAAAAGATGTTGGAATAACACACTTTGGATCAAGTTGCGGATTATTCGTAAAAATATATTAAGATGTAAAATAATTCGATGCAAAAAAAAATATCGTATTTTGTCCATATATATCGAATAGATATCATACTAATACTTGGTCAGACCGGAGGTAGCCCAATTGACCCCGTATACACTATTTTAAGTTAAATACATGCAAGTTACATGTGTTCCGTTTCAGTGAAATATACAGATAATTTTAGTATTTCGTTTCTTATATTTCAAACGACACTGAAAAACTTGTAAATTCATTCATATCATAGCATTCTTCTCATCTACAAATGCTATTTGACATAATGTTAGAAAATTTACGGCTAAAAAGTCTAAATTTAGTTTCATTTATCTTTATGCTGTCGTTGTCAATTCGGAGAATGACAAAAAGGGGTTAAAATTAGGGTAACGGCAACCCATGTACGGTGGAGGCATCCAAAATAATTTATGATCACTCCTGGCGTCCAACGTTTGAGAAACTTCGTTGCTCGTACATTTGCACTAAAGAGAGTTTCTTTCGTACCTATTGTTTGTAACCAGTTGGCCCAGTAGCGCGTCCTAATCTTTACTTAAACCGAGATTTATAGTAATAGTCTTCATAAAACTAATCGTCTATTTTACTAAAATTACAATATCTCTATATACTGCCACACACATTATAGATGTCACATGTTTCATATAAGCGCAAAAAACAATTATTTTCTGTTCCTGTAATAGTTCTGTTGCTTTTTGTCAATTCTATAGCGTTAACGACATATCGGTCTTGAAGAGCCCGTTAAGGTCGAGATTGAACTGATACCGATCGGGTGGGATAGGGAGCTATTGTGTTATAGAGATTTGATCTGAAACACTAACAGAAACATATAGGCAACGTTTAGAGCTGATCGTTAGAGGATATAACCATCCAGTTGATTTAAACAACAATATTGTTATCGTCGAAAAAAAAAATGCTACGGATATAATTATTGTTAAAAGAAGTTGTTACAACATTACGACGACTCCCCAAGCACGAATCTACATAGAATATGATTATAAGAATGACTCAGCGACCTTTAAGCGGATTAGACTTCGTTAACTTTTTTTTCTTTTTTTTTTTTGTTGTTTCTGTTCTACAAACTGCAAGCAATACAGAGAGATACATGGTCGCGAATCCGAAATTCACTAGCCTTGAAGCCGAGGCTTGCTCGAAGACGAAAAGCTCCGGTTTTTTTCTATAAGCTGCTTCACTTCGAATTATCGCAGGTAACGTGCTTCAGTATAGGAGTCTAAGCGATACCGTTGCATAAACTGAAAATCCACAAGAAAATTTCTGATCGAAGGTTCTCATATCGTATTGGGACGAGAGCGACGAATTGCTCAAGCGATACCATCTCCGATATTGGTCAGTTGAGAGAGAGATACTGTTTATCATACGGTGATGAGAGCAAACTCAATGAAGCGTAAAGCGTTCATTGAGGTTTTTCCCTTTCAACATTGAATAATACGCCTGAATTAAGAGAAACTTCAGGATTTGGCAAGGCATTTTTTTGCCAGCTAACCGGTGAAATATTGCGGTGAGTTGTTGGTTTAAGATGAACCATTTACTTATAGACAAGCAAACGAGAACTCTTTCTTGATCTGTACAGATAAACACTATGGTCATGAGAGGGTTGAAAGGCTAGTTTAAACTATTATATTCTATAATATCTACCATATTGCTGAAAGGAAAATCAAAAAAGATTCCACCTCGAGTCGGTCTTGATAATCTCAAATATAGTAGGTTCTTTAAGTGCTCTAGACAGAGAGAAGTAGCAAACTTTCATAATGCGCTAGAATTGTTTTTTGAACGAACATTTTTGCAATCAACAATCGAACTGCAACGGTTGCATCCTACATAAGATTGATCTCTAATGGTAGCGTCGTTCCTACATATATCTATCATAATAGAAGCTTTGAATATTTGGCAGTAAGAGCGAGACGTGATTTTGTTTTAAACATACTATTTTCACCTATATATAAAATATAGTTATTTCAGCAATAGATTGTGAAGTACCCCAGCAGTGTACGTATAAAATAAGAAGATATTCGTGAATGTGATCGTGTAACACTTGGCTGCATGATTTAAAAGGCAACTTCTACAAGCCAAGTTCTCTAGTGATCTATTTTGACTGCGTTCTTTGAATGAAGAGGCCTATCTAAGTAGTGAACTGAATCAATGGATAGCCTCGGATGGGTAGTAATTAATATAGGACAAGACGTTGTATATAAATACGAATTATGATAGTTCGTGTACGTATGAGTTCAGGCATTGACCTTCTCAGCGACCGACCGACCACTGAGGACAAGGCCTGTCTGCTAATAAGCTACCAGGCTTGCTTGAATATGAGCAACTATGCTCAATTGCCCCCACCCAAATAGACGCGACAGCAGAACCCGTTATGACCCAGAATTAGTTACCGAACATTAAGCAGATGACAACGGGATGCCAAAGATTAATGTTGTTAGAGTAAGTATTTTCTGGGCCTATAATAGCCACAAGGCGAGTCAGCCTTTATTATCAAGCTATTATTATAAGTATCTACTATGAATTTTGAAACTATATCTATTTATATTTCGAAAATATATCTAATACTTGTAAGCTATAATTATTATTAGGTATTAATAATACAATAATATAATTGCGATACCCTATATGGGGATCGTAGTAAGATGAGACATGTAAATGTTTCTTCAAAACTTCAAGTTAAACCAATCTTTTTTATGTTTATGAAGTTTTTTTTTTTTATTATTTAGTAGTTTGTTATGAATTATTTAACCTACGAATACATGTAACATTTTTCAAATAACGCTTACGATAAATAGTCCTGTTGAGCTCAAGCGGTTAACGCAAAAGGCCTAGGCTAGGCACGGGGTAAGCGCCGGCCCCGCATGAACTACGTCACACCCATGGGAGCGATGTGAGTGGTGCGTAAAGCTGTTATGTCTCACAGAACGCGCTATAGGGTGACGTAGCGTAAATTATACAGGGATTAGTGCTAGTTGGCGCACATTTTTACAGGAGGGTGGTCTATGTATCTCGCAGTTTACTAATGACAGATGCTGTTGTCTAAAATGTCGATCTTGTCCAAGTTCTCATTCTCTGTATCATAGTATAATGTTAAAGACAATGCAACAAAATAAAAATCTATCGTGGTTCGGACAATGCAGACCATGCAGGACAATAGGAAAGTTACCTGTTAATCAACTCCTCACAGTTAGTGATTATACAAGGGTAAGATCTATGCGAGAACCCGTCTTCTGTTAACTTACGTACAGTTCATTCAGCTGCGGAAACGTACGCGACTCGCACAGTATTTTAAGGAAACGGGGAACTTTAATGTCTAAACCACTTAATTACATATCCCTTTTGCATTAATTTGTCTTCTCTAGGTCAGCGACATCCGGGCCGACGATATTTCTCAGACCCAGGTAGATCGAGCCTACCAGAGGGAGCAGTCATATCTTTAGAGCGGTCAAAGAACACCTTAAACGCAGATACCACGTCGGCCTCCATCCCAGCCGTTGCAGCGGCATCGGTCACAACAGTTAACCCAGACCTCGCCGCACATAATCCTCACGCATCTCCTCCAAGCATCGACCGAAGACTCACCCCCGCCAATGCTACGGGCCAGCTAGGTTCTACCGTTTATCTACATTGTTACGTGCATAATATTGGACAGAAAACGGTTAGTAGAATGTATACGTATCAGGTACACGAATACGAAACTAATCAAATGGGCAGGGTGATACCGTTTTCTACACATCTTGCACGAGGCTTTCCGTTACAACGATCGGTATGAACTAAAGTCTGATTATTAAGTTATTTTAGGGAACAAGGCACTTTTTCAGAGTGTTAAAAATGAGAGGCAGGAGGGAATATCTGGTTCGTAGAATAAATGCACGATACAGAGATACCAGTGGATTTTATCGCTTCCTTTATGTGGCCTGCTTGGGAAATTTCTAATCATATCAATGCTTGGGTTATCATTCGCCTCGACAACGTACATGTGTTTTGAGTGCGCCCTAAAACCCGACAATCTGAGCGCGTCAATGAAGATCCTATGACCGAAAAAAATGAAAGTACTTTCCAATAACGTAGAAACAAAAATAATCATCAGAGGGGTTCATCGCATATTGTCCATAGCGCAATGCAGAGCTATGCGATCGACCCAATCGATACTTAAATGTGGATGCGTAAGGATATAATCTATCGTTTCTTAGGACGCACCCAGACTTCATAACTAACTGGTGTTAGCTCCCTAACTGACGAAAATTGATAACCATATTAAAATGAGCAATAACCCCTAGAGCACAGACACTAGAAGTTGAAGTAGGTCTGACATGTTTGATTTAATAAAATTGTTAGAATATTGGAGTATAAAGAAAATTCTTCTAGCACATCACTGCTCAGCTGTCACTAGATTGATACGTGACAATACGTGATCTATCTCTTTATTTTGTCACAAAATGCACGACGGATCTAGTGGTTCGGCTATCATGTTAGGTGCTAGATAAAGTGAGAAATGCCAGATTTGTTTTTATGGTTGGACCCCTTCAATTAAGAGCAGAGATACTTGCGTTGATGTCATCTGCTTGCGACATATTCACGCTCATTATATATATATTCATACAAAAAATTAAAGGAAACCTATCAATACTATAATCTTACAGCAGTAAGGTTATGAGTAGCTGAAAACCAGCAGGAATACATATTATACACGATGAATGTAAAAAAATATTTGCTCAAGCTATTGTTGTTTCTGCGAACGAAAAATCGTCTTATTAGTTGCTCTCATACTTCGATGACCCAGGCTGTAAGCGGTCTATGCTTTGGTGGAAGAGGACGAATTAGCTGTAAAGCAATAAATTTGTCCACAAAGTCATCTTCGGCTTTCTCCACTGACTCTCTGCGACAGTTGGACAGCGTGGAGATGGTCTGGCACTGAAGTTTTCTGTGGTGTTGACACAGCATACATATGTACCTACGTTCAATGTTATTAAATGACCCAATTATCTGTTTATAAGGGAGTGGTCGTTAGCTCCTTTTTTCTGCAGGAGTAATAACATTGAGAAAGTCACCCATCGGAGTGACGGTAAGACCGTACGGGTGTACATATGCAAACTAGAGTCTCGAAATCAATAACAATGTATACATCTCTAGGTACGTGGTTAGTGAACAGAGGTAATGTTTTTTTCCTCTATAGCTTTAGCTTGATTCAGCCACGCTTGTAGATCAATAGAGAGCAATAAAAACAGTTTCTACGTGCTACATATTCCATACCTACTTCAAATTAAAGCAGGCTTCCGATGAAAACGTGAGGTTCATACAGTCACTGTCTAATTAGATATCCTATCTTGACAAATTTACCTCTGTTCGTGTGTCCGCATCATTAAATAGGTGTAAACGCAAAAATGTGAAAGTTCTATGAAAAGGATCTGGAAAAGAAAGGATCCCTGTAACAAAGTTCTGCTGTTACAAGCAAAGCATCTTCCGTCGAAGACGATGCCACATTTACGGAGTGAATTTACGTTCGGACAGTGATTTCCATAGTAAGGACTTATTATGCGCCGTTGTTAGCCTTTAAGTTAACGGGTAGAAGCTCTGGTCAGCTCTAGGAGACCCTGAATGACAAATCAAAGCGTCTGGGTGTGTTTTTTTGCAGGCCGCGTCAGGCCAAAGTCTGTTCCGAGATGTATGTAAAATCGGAAAGTGTAATCTTTATTTAGACCCAGCTCAATAGCCTTCCCGAGACCGTTGCATTTGTTGCGCGCGAAGCAATTTTTGCGTCATGATCAAATTGATATAATTATCATTATGATATAATACTAGTCGTTAAACAACTATTAGCAACTAAGTTACTTCCTTTTCTTTCTCATTTCTACCTTTTCTTTGCTTACAGGTAACATGGCTTCGGCGTTCGGACTACCATATATTGACGGTCGGTATGGTTACCTACACAAGTGACGAACGCTTCTCCGCGGTGCGTCGAGATCGACCAGTCTCCCATTCACAACAGCAGCAACGCCGGTTGTCAGAGCAGCAGCACAAGCCTGCCTCATCTCCTGCCAGGACACACATGCTGAACTCAGTGACGCCAAAATTGTCGCGCAATGAGTCTGGCAGCGCTGATGTTGGCCCCAAGCCAGCGTTTTCGCAATCCGTTCCGGCGTCCGAAGACTGGATGTTGCAAATCCGCGGCCTCCAGGAAGCCGACGCTGGCGAGTACGAATGCCAAGTTAACACGCAGCACCCTATGCTCAGCGCCTATGTAACGCTCAATGTTTTATGTGAGTATTACTACAGTGATATGTAGGCCTTCAGGTGGTCATCTGGGAAAATATCGATTAGTATTACGAATGAGTAGACTTTTAATCATATTAAAAACCGGAGGCACAATAAGAGGACGCTAGACTTACACATAAAGGTAATGCTGTGTTCGTCTGACACGCCTCAAATCAGGCAGCTGCAGTAGCGTGAAATAACCTTCTAGTATCAACTAGAAACCTTGATAATCTCACTAAAACTAACATTGAGAGCTATTATATAAAGCTGGAACCTTCGATCTAATCTTGTAAACTCAAGATGCCGAGGGACTTTGCCCCGTGTGCTCTTATATTCTACAAAGAACAAAGCGTCGATGAATACAACCTGTTTATGTTTCATTGTATGCTCTAGTGGTCTACATTGTAGTAGAATTTTTTAGTACCCCTTTCACGTCGTCCGCACATCTATGCGATAGCAATCCTCTAAAATCGATACCGCGTTTTTCCGTAGCCTATTAACATAGCGCTCCTCATACAACAGCAACGTACGAGCCCCGCCTTAGCTTCACACTCATGTACGACGGGCCTGATGGGACTGATAGAAACAATTAGGTATGAAGGTAAACTTGAAAAATAATCTTACTCATCATTGTTCCGTGGGCGTGATCTTACCTAACGCGGTTGATTAGGTCCCATTTTCGACTCGTATATCACACTTGTACATGCTTATGTACTGTCTCTTGCACGTTCCTCAAACCTGCCAGACCACGCGTACGACGTCTACAAACAAAGTGAGAGATATTTGCATCTCAGTCACTTCAGAGAACTAAAACACCAAAACGATGTCGACAATACGCCTTCAATTTGCATGAAGCTGCTCTTATTGCGACTGACGGCCATAATAATACTCGCGGGCTTCACCCGTAGCGATTCTTCCATCTCCAAGTGCCGGTGCTCTCGGAAGTGATATCATTTTTCTTGCTAAAAGGCACTGGGTATTTTATCGACGACGACCGCGGCAAGAAATGATCCTATAAACTGCCTCATATAGCCAGAATTGCCTTTTTCCTACTGTAGCAATTTCCCTCTTTTACTACCTATCTAGCAGTATATGGCAGTGGCCAGACAGAAACAGAAAGACGAAAAAATAATAGTAGCGGGTAGTGCTATTTCGATTGCTGATAGCTTCGTTATCGATAATGGTGAATGCTGTCCCATGGCATGATGGCCTTCAGCTATTGCTTTCGTCACCAAACTTAGCGCCGTTTTGTTCCACCGACTGCCCCGTCCTTCGAGATGCCCCCCACAGGAAAGATGCTGATGATTGCTACCGTGGCCGTCATGACGAAGACATCTGAGGTTGCTCGAGTGTCTTCCCTCAGCGCTTCCACTGATGACAAAGCCGATTATACTCCTAGAATTAGTGTAGTTTCTCGTGTAAGCCAGCTGCAACGAAGCGTCGAGATCAAAGGAGGCCTAACAGCGAGTAGTGTTATCATTTTTAATGTTTGATTTTTCTCACTCGCCGCCTAAATCGCTAAAAATATCTATATCAATCGTTCTATAGCCAATCTAGACGCGGCGTATAGAAGACGAAGTAAAATGAAAAGCGAATGAAGTGTGAGCGGCTGACTATCGTATAGAATACCTATATCGTATAGGATATGTTCTATGAACGTAGAGAGAGAATCTCCATGGAAAATCCCGTTCACTGAGGAGGAGCAGAAGTTGGCGCCTGTTGCATTAGTCTGCCAGCGCCTTATAGCTACAAATGTGTTCAAACCTGGACTAAAGTCGGTTAGAAAAATAGCAATAGGCCTGCTCCAACATCATGGCTGCTAGGCCACGTAGTATTGTCGGTGGCGTCGTTCGTAAATGCATAGATGAAGAAGAAAGTCCTAGTCCAGATATTGAACGTCCCTCTCTGTCAAGAAGAAATGCTGCCGAGCAAATAGACGATACCACAGAGTGCACGACTATGAAATAGCGGTATATCGTCCTACGGCATGTGCCACTATTTCATGTTTCTTTTCGGATTCGAGCTGCGGTTCGAATGTATAGAAAGGGAGTCTTCGTGTTGGCATGTACTTACTTGTCGGCTTGAACTTGTCCCTAGAAAGAGATGCCATGGTAGATGAATCTTAAGTTTGGCTGCGTAACATAGAAAGAGAGAGAGAGAGACTATAAAGTATTAGGCCAGAGGCTGCCACATTGTTGATTTTTGTACCTTAAAATCAGCCTTCTCAAAGACACTCTCTAATATAATACACTTATCTTCACTATGGCAGTAACACCTAATCTCGAGTTAATTGTTTTGAACCATGTTTTCGATTTGCTCTATAGTACAACAAACTTCTCTCTAATAATATCTAGACTGATTCCTATTGCAGTTAGATAAACTCTCGAGCAGCGTTTCATTATTAATAGGTTATAATTGATTATAAATATGCGTCACTAATACAGTCACTTCGATCATGCCCCACATGGTGCAGCTACTCAGCTCAGATATGCAGCGTATATGTACTAGCGCATTGATCCTGAATAGTACAATTCTATATTCATAAGCGATTATCTATTAGCAAACTGTTCAATTAGGGGGGTTTGCACAATTTTGCTCTTGCACACCGAAGTGAGACGCATTTTCCTTTACGAAATAAGTTAAACGGTTCAAGAATGGAGGCGAAATAATCGTTTACCTGTTTCAGGGGATTTTGAAGCTTAACATGTTCACCTTGTAGCGGAATCCAATATGGACCAATTGATCCTGCCCACGTATGAATAAACTTAGAGAGGAGACTTTTGCTCTACTTGAATTGACTCATTTTGAAAAAAGGTCTCTGCGAAAACTGTATCTCACAGACGTTTCCCCTTCAAAGGCATATTGACATTCACTATCGACGGCTTACCTGAAATAAATGTTTTCCCCCTTAGTTGAATACGTATTATAGCATAGACTGCTACATTTATTCCTGCGATAGTGCAGGTGGGAACATGTTTGGTAACTGATTCTAAGTGCGAAGGTTCATAGTGGCTTAGGTCTGAAGTCGGACGTAGACGCACCTAATTTCATGCCGAGAGTCAGCCGTCTGAACTCGGGGCATTCGTTTAATAAGTATGTACACGATTCTGCTATATTCGCTTTCTAATCTGACAACCTATTTGGCAAAGATCAACTTCAAAGTTCTCGAAAAGTTCATAATGCTCTGTTTGACAAGGCGGCTTTCGTACCAATCTGCACAATACAACGGTGCAAATCCCAGCTAAAATAAAGACAATTTGAGCACCGTCTCAATAGAATATTGAGCTAGTCGAGCACGCCCGACTAAAGTGAATGCTTATGACTGGTTTACTGCACTGACGGCAGCAAAGAGCATGGACCTCCATGACTATCGGAATTGCTAGCTATTGGATTAGGTTGATATAGCTGGTGGCACCGAAGGCTCCACAGAGCACTTGCGTCCTACGAGTAGAATCTAGCTGCAAAGTTTATGTAGTTAAGGCAAATCGATATCTTCTATGGAAAAACTTACCACAAATATTGGGTTACATACTTATGTGATACGGTGATACGCACGAATTCTAAGATGAGCTCCTGTTTTATATACAGACGTCTACAGGTTTGTTTGCTTGCTTCGAATCTACATCTCTGCATAGGACATCTACATTATGTTTGTTTTAGCTAATACGACATTCGCGGTAGTCTGTTATTTGCTTCCGCTGTTGTATTGATTGATTCTATGCGAAGTTGTACAGGTAAAGTGCGTGTAACACAATCCCAATAATAACGGTAAGGGTTTTCTTTTGTTTTTCTTGCTATCAGGCCCTTCAGTATGTTCTTTTATCTACATCTAGCCTTTAATTGTACATTTGCCTGCGTCTGCCACAACAGATGCAAAGTCGGGTCATCGATAAATGGTATCGAGAGATCATTTACGCCGTATTTGGAGTTATCACAGGGTTATTCGAAGACAGCGTTGTAGGTAGAAAATAGCGGAGATTCATTTACAATTGATGCGAAACGCCAATGCGTGACTGAATGCACAGAAGGATACTAGCTGCTGTTAGATCGTATGCTGGCTGCAGCTTTTCTTTGTCCGGTAAATGATCTTCCCGCTTGTTTTTGAACCTTCGGGTCGTTTCGGTTTTTAAAATTGAATAACATTTGATCTATTTGGGATCTAATGATAATTTTTATGTCTGTTAGAGATACCAGAGCATTCGTCGCAGCACTCTGATAGCCATATACCTACCATTCACGCTCCCGTATGCAATTTCTTTATTTATGGTTCCTCAAAGTAAATCGATAGTGCAATGTGCGATATGCAATTGTCTCATGGAAACATAGAAAACCCGTAGTCATACAGATTTAGAGTGGATGAATGAGCGGGCTGAAGCTAACATTAAATACTTTTTTTCTTAGTACAATAAGTAAGTGAGGCATGGCCATGCGGTCTGGCGTTGTCGTCAAACAACCAGACTCCGTGCTTTCAATTGGCATGCCAACGATCCATGAGTCTCTTCAGAAATTCGAAATAGCAGGCTTCATTCATTGTTTCATTTTCGGAGAGTATCTCATAGTAGCAGATGCCCCTGGTGATCATTGCAAGTGCTACAATCATCTCACGTCCAAACTTACTCGACGCTACCACCGAACCTTGATTTCTCTCCAGGGCAACTCTATTTTCTCGCCTGATCCTTCTTTGGCTGGTGGTAGAGATTGGAGCATGTCTGTCGTTTATGATCACTGTGTACTCCAAACAGATTTTTGCTGATTAAAGTTCCGCAATTGCACGTGAAATTCCGCATTGCCAACTAATCTGGAGTTCACTTATAAGGGACTATGTCTTCCCAATTTTCGCTTCCTCAGTATCTGGGTTATAATTTTTTTGGCCGATCAAACCTCTGAAATCCACCCTCTGTTTTTTGGTGAAAAACTTCCTTGATTGCGGCAATGCGGTCTTGTCCTTCGGGTCCTGATATCTGATCATATCTTCGCTAGTCTTCAACGCTGTTCTTGAAATATTTATACCACTCACGTACTGGATTTGCTGAAGGCCTCCTTATATAACGCCTTCAGCAAGCTTTGGTTTCCGTGGCGGTGCGGCCTTCGAAGAACAGACACTTGATCAGTGAGAATCGATTTTCGTGATCAAAAGATGCTTTTCCTTTTGAATCCATTTTTCCTAGAGTAAATTTAACTGGCTGATTGTATAAGATTGGATTATGTGTCAGCTAAATTTCATTTGAAAGTTTCAAATATTGTAATTTCAAAATTGTTTGATCTATATTTTTTGCATGCTGGGCTTTGCTACACCATGAGAGTGTAGAGCCCCTTTGTACGCGTCGCTAATGGAAACGTTTAATGATATAACAACATATTGATTGAAATTGTGAAAATATTAAATATATAGAAAAAGTATAAACTTTAATCAATTTAGTTTATAGCAAGCGATGATGATGATGATAATAATTTATATCCCGTTCGAACCGTGGCTGTAGGGAAAATTCAGGTTTCGCCGAGTGGAAACTATGTTACACACTGGGACATAAAAGCTCAGCAGACCGTTCATATCTAACAGGCAAACCCAGTTTTTAACGATGGCTTCATCTTGATTGAAAGTGAGCTAGAAGGGCCGATTCGCTAAACCTTGGATGAAGAAATCATGTGGATTAATGTGGATCTAACAGAAACGCAATATGATTTTTAGATATCGTATGTATAACCAAGATAGATCGGCTGTGGTTAGCCAACTCTTAATTGCCCCTAATCATATGCCGGGGATTACGACTTTTCGATCGTTCAGATGGACTCCATTATAATATGGACATCAGTTAAGGCGCGTTATAGGTTCTTCGAAGTGTTTTTTGTGACATTTTCCGAGCTCAAGATGAGTTTCTCAGGCACAAATTTCTTAGTGCGGGGTTTCTCTATCGTTCTCGAGATGTATTTTATTAGACATAATATGAATATAATAATATATATGGACTTATCCTGCTTTAGATTATGATATATTTGGAAGGTTGAGGCTATATAGATCACTAATAATTTTGTGTGTGTGTGTGTGTGTGTGTGTGTGTGTGTGTGTGTGTGTGTGTGTGTGTGTGTGTGTGTGTGTGTGTGTGTGTGTGTGTGTGTGTGGGGGGGGGGGGGTATGACTCTAGCTAGAAAAAAAAACGATACCTAATGCGGTAAGTTAAACGGGTAAAAATGATGGACTGTCTATCATAGGTCTACATGAAGTTTTACTGAGTTGTATGAGTCCAAGTTGCTAACAGCCAAGAAATACTGTATTTCGTCCGAGACAAATGCGGGGGATCAAAGCCGATTTAATCATATCGAAGCCTACACGATTCAGCTTATATATGACTCTGTTGTAAATAATTATCTATGGTAAATTCACGACAATATCGTTTCGCCTGAACAATATATACGCCTAACTCAATATATACACATAGACGCATCCCTACAACGCTGAATTATACCTTGACGTTCTTTCAATTTCTCTGCATGCATGTTTGAAATACACTGCTATCTATAGCTTTACTTTATCCTGGTTCACATATCGTTCATAGTCGGTGGGCCGGCGTGTTTTACATGGCTATTGTGGATCTCTCTGCGTTCGTTGCCGTGGTAACCAACAAGGAATAAGCACATGGCCACTGCTGGTACATATTTTAACGTTAGGAAAAATGGTTTCTATACTAAGTCACTGGGTAGGGGGTCAGGGGGCTGCTTGTTTGCTTACCACGGCTTCATGGGTCTGTTAGAGAAATCCCAGATAATTCCGGCAAAACCCGTTCCAGTCTGACTCTTAGTGCTAACAGGTCCTAAAACAATGATTGTGGTGCGGATTTATTCACACAGCGGCAATAGCCGGGAGGGTTCAAAAAAATTGACTGAGATTAAAAGTAAAAAGCCTTTAAGGTGATTATGTAATTTAAGCTGATGTAGTGGTTTTTATACAACGCAGCCTTCAGTTTGTTTTAGAAAATATAGCCTTAGTACAGGCGAAATTGTTTACCGCTTAACAAAAGTTTGATAAAATGCTAAAACATGTTTGCTTGTCCGATACTTTTGAAGTATGGTCAGCGATCAAAGAAAAATCCAGCAGCGCGCGTTGTACGACATTTTTGAGCCGTATGCATTTCATAGAAATTGAAAGCTTACTGTATTGAAATTTCAGATCAACGTAATAGAGAACAGAGTGTTTCATGTAGAAATGTAATCATTGTGGGGTGTTTTTACATAAAAACTAAACCTTAGCAATTTAAAAAGGCCATATTATAGTGTTGTTCAAAACTACAGATTTCCGTTTACTTGCGATACGCGATCCTGCTTTGATTATCTGCTTACTCAACTGAATCAGTTGTTTTAGCCTCGTCTAAGTTCTCTCTCGCTTATGCGAACAGAGCATGAGCTCTAATCCCTGTTACATCCGTTATTATGAACCGGTATGGTAGAACTTGCTTTTTCTGTTTCTGCAGCCATCAGACTAAAAACATGATTTCTAGATATAACCGAAGTTGAGAGTTTACAAGTATGCGATAGACAGTCAGGTGGAAGGTGGAGGCGGTGGTATTTTAGCAGGACTCTATATGAACGTATATGCCAAGGAGTTAAATGTTATTTCTGACCGTAGAATATGCCATGCAAATGGTTAATGTTGAATCTGCCTAATGTTTAACTATCTGACGCTGGTTGCTCATCCTGCCGGCTCGGGCTTACCCTAAACACAATGGCACGAATGTATTGTTTTTTTTCTAAATACGGGGTGTTGGCGTTTTAACCGTTAGTAGCTGCCTTTCAAGTTGTCGAAAATAACATCTTCCTGAAGTTAACCCACGTTCATACCGATAGGAAACTTACATAGTGGATTCGAATAGTTACAGAATTATTTATAAAGCCAAATCGAACATTATATTTATACTGTTTCAGCAGCGTTCGCTCCTTCGACTGCTAACTGAAGTGGCAATTAAGTATGGCGTCGTGCTTTAGCATGCTGGCCCAGGGGGCGGAAATTTCGAAAGGGACCTTAGAGGTCGATATAACTACCACTTGTTCGCTAGATTCGATATCATTGGGCCAATTAAATGTAGTTTTCCCATTAAAATTCCAGCGACTCATTCTCGAAAAAAAAAGGATAAAAATTTAACATTTACATAAACTGAAAATTACAGTACGCTTCCATATATCTCAGTATTAGTTTCAAAACTTCAAATTAAATAAACGTTTTTATACACGAGATAGATATACTAGCTCTACAATAGGGCTAAGCTTGAAGGCCGAAAGAAACAAGTCTAAAGCTGAAAAAAGAGGTCTTCTATTAGGAAGAAGGTAAATCAACAGCTGAAGCTAATACTTCTTCAGCCTTAAACGTAAATTTTTTCCGTGGTTATAAGATATCTTTGAAATTTTTTTACCCGCCCTTGTCTAGAGCTATGTTTGCACGTCTTCTCATATTATCGGAAGCCCTCAAGCTTTGCACAGGTCATTATTGTCATTTCTCTATCTGTAATCTGACAATACGACCACCATAAATTACACTGTCGTATATAATGAAATATCATTGGCGTCTGTTGATTTTCTAAAGCGGGCTAACGTGATAATCACGCCCCGTACCACACCTAATATACGTGCAAAAAACCTACCAGCGGAGTTCGGCTCGATGATTGCAGCTGTTTTTTTTTTTCATTATCCATCATGATTCGTGCATAGTTTTGTTACAATAGTCTGCTCTGCTACCAGATAAGCAGGAGTTCCCGCCATGATTCTGTCACGACCCATGTTGTTATTGTTCGATCCTGTAGCACCGCATGCCTCGATAGCTGAAGGCAACGAGCTGTCCGTGGTCAGCGGAAGCATAGTCAGTCTGACGTGTGTCATCCAAGATTGTCCCTATCCGCCGTCGCATGTATTCTGGTATCATGGCAAACGTGTCATCAACTATGATAGACACTCCCGCATCAATATCACGAGTTTATTAGACGTATCACCACAGCAGTTGTTGACGCCGACGCAACGTGACGAATCAAGCGATATCAGTCGAGTTGTGTCAAGGCTGATAATTTCCGATGTGACAGAGCAGCATTCTGGCAGGTATACGTGTGCCCCGGTTCACGCGACGCCGGCAACCGTCCACGTGCATGTTCTTCATGGTAAGTGACTTATGTTGATATAGGCTAAGGCGAGTTTGGTTTTCTCTTGTTTATTTTTATTACATTATAGTTTTCTACTATTTAATAGAATATGAAATAAGAAGATGATGCAGCCTTTGAACGTGGTCGTCATCATCATGCACGAACGAACCCCGTTAATGGTGCTATAGCTTTTTGACTTTCAAAATCTACTGTGTTTTTTGTTTAGCGAATTGTATATTATTATCTTGTGTCTTGCTAGTGTTTTTTTTGGGGTCACAAGTTATAATCCTGGATGCACCAATGTTTTTTGCGCCAATAACCGTTTGAATATACTCTAAAGTGTCTATTCTCCAGGAAATATGAACGATTTTAAAAACTGGTGTCCATCTTGTTTCCAGCGTATCTTAAATATTAAGTTGTCTCTCATTTGCATCGTTTATGCTGTTTTAGAGCTCAAAAACGGCACCCATTTTTGATGTTCATTATTTCAGTGAGTTGGTTGAAATCCACTATTTTTTTTTAGTTTATATGTGAAACACAGCTGGTATATTTTACGTGACTAAGGTTAGACAACAAACATCAAGATCACAGTTCACATTACTGGCTCAGGCACCCAAAAATAACGATAATAATAATGTTAGGATACGTAATTACGAAGCACAGTCTAATTCGTATTCAAAATAATAAATTAATCAATAACCTAACTAAGAAAAATAAATTAAAGAATGCTCTTTATCGACACATATGGAAAAATTATCTCTACTTCGCGTCAGATAATAATTAGTTACTCGAGCTGGAAAAAGCGCAAATAAGCTTTGAGAGCGCGTGGTGATACTTCACATGTTTATATGGATACTGCATTCTATTTCAGCTGAAGAGCAAATGTCTCGACAGTCTTCCTCTGGTGCATCGAGAATATCGACGTGGAATACCTTCCTAACACTTCAAACTCTCGGACCCGTGCTTGCTTTCCAAATGGCCTTTTTACTTGTTATCGTTCGGACTACGTGACAACACCTTAACCTTAAATGGGTGTCCTTCCATTCGGTAACAACGCATTTCGTACTCCACTTGCAACTGGGCTTGGCAGTTGGTTGTATTTTGTCCTAATAAAATCACAAGTTATCGAAATTGCTATTTCTCAAAAAAAACATTTTCTCTAAGCCTTGTTTACTTGTTTAAGTACAGCAGAATCAGAAAATCTAAAATTTACTATGCTGTATCGATATAGAAAATGGAAAGCGACGGTCCCCCGGTTCTAAACACAGTACAATCAAGTAGAATATTGAAATTCTGACAGTTTTACAAATATCCGTCAGCATGTTTCAATATCACTCACTGATTTGCGCTAGTTTTACAATGTTGGTTTTCAGATACCTTCTACAAAGGATGAGGCTTCATCTTCATGCACAAAAGAAGCCCAAAGTGGTTGCGTGCCGTGCGTTGTCTTAGATGTTCCACCCCTATGTGGAGACATTCATCAGAGTCCACTGGATAGGATGCAGCGGGAAGAGTCCAGCTATCGTCAATTCAACCCAACAGGGTTCGAGGTCGATTCGCTGCCATTGAGAGATATGTCCCCGACGAGCGTCGTAGGATCAATTCTATACGATCAGCAGAGCTTACACGGATCGACGAAGCTACGAAGGACTCTCCCTAGAACCCACATGACAGCTTCTATGAGCACCCCCGCTGCTTCCGCCATGCCTATGGACTCCCTAGTGGCTACCAGCCATATTCCTCTGTACGAGCGAGTATTGAATCCTTCTGCCCTCGCAGGCACTGGCCACCTCTCGCAACACCAGCATAGCGTACAGATACAGTCAGAGTCCGATTTTCTTTGAATTGTGCTGTGACAATGTGGGGAGAATAAACTCTGGGAAGAAATATGGGGAGAAAGAACTCTATAATGAAAAAAAATAAAAGATGAAGGTGTGATCAAAATTAGGACAGCACTCGAACAACAACACCAACTATCCGTCTAAATAGGGCAGCAATAATAAGGCACAGGTATGAGGAGCACAATTTGGGATTTATATTTTTCGGGCGAGTCCACCACTGCTAGAGGTTTTTCACAGGACTCCGGCTTCAAGGTGTCTTCACCACCCATGTACGATGACCACATGTATCAAACAAAAAAAAGTAAACGATTATGGTGGGTTGGGGGAGGAGGAGGGAGGGAGGGAGGGAGGGAGGGGGGTAACGAAACCGCTGCTAAGTAAGCTGAACTGCTTTTCCTGTGAAAATTACTGTCGTCGTATGGGAGACGAAGCGTTCGTCTGTTGGATACTGAAAACTGCAATTGCGGTTGTATGCACGTGTTGGTGTGAGTATTTTGCAAATTGAGTGACATGAGAGGATACGCAAATTTTATTATCAAGATTTCATTCTGATAGCTGGGTACGTTTGCGTCTAGTATTGAGGCATCCACAACAGCCAATACATAGAGAATTTCGTAAGATTCCACTTTGACAAAATTCGACCTAGCAGAACCTGCCGGTCCCGGTAGCAGAAGGATGTGATCATACTGTTATACTCTCTGGATTGTGTGCTGGTGCTAATAAACAGGTTTTCTTGTTTATTATGATAGGACACGAGTAAGGTTAAACGGGGACATATTATGACATCATCTGGATTGTGTGGTGGCATTGCTAGTTTCCTTCATTGTTATGTCAAGAAGCGAGTGGGCTTAAACAAGAAATAAATAGCAAGCAAGACTGTTAGTGAGGTCAAAGGAACGCAAAACATTTACAAAATTGATAGGAAAACAGAAGTAGGCTGGAGGTATGGATCTATCGGAAAAGTTATGTAAAATTCTATAGGTCGAAGTGGCTTCTGTTTTTCGAACGCGCTATGTTATGCTGAGGTGACTGTTAAACGCCATGGTAGCTAAATAAACTACGTTGTTGTCACGGTAGACGGAGGCGCGAGCGAGAACGTCAAAAGTGTCAAAAGGAGAATGCGAAAGGCAACAACAGCGCTCTGATACCGGCTCAAACTACCTTTTAGTAGGTATACGCATGTACATATACATGTTACATAAGGAATGAAGTTGGTGAAAACGGGAAGCTACCAACTGTTTTGGTTGCTTGTTCGTAAATTGTTCTTTTCGTGCTCGTTTGCCCGACCTTCGGTACCAGTTGGGTCTCGCATTAAACGGGTCCTTCCTTGAAATCACGACGAAAGGTAGAAGGGACGGCGACATGGCATTTCGCTGAAGGTGGCATCCCTGTACAAACACTGACTAGAGGCTCAACGAAAGGATAAGACGTAACATAGAAAAAGTAAGAAAAAAAAAAAAACAGAAGATAAATAAAAATTAAATAATATATAATGCATAGATAAAATAGAAGACGAAGGGCAAAATGAAACGATGATTTTGTCCGTTCAAGTAATCTCGCTTTCTAGTAGTCGCGAGGCAAATCTGGATTGTTGATATAGGGATCGTATGCGTCGTCTTTCTATAACGTAGAACGCGTTGTGCAATAATATAGAAATAACGGCGAAGTCGGTTCAATAATTAGGCCTATAACAATAAAGCATAGGTAAATTAAAACGATATTGATAATTTTTGATCTCAGCAAACAGGAACAAAATTAGCCATATTTATGCTAAGTATTGCTATAATCACTACCGTCACAATAGCGGCATATCATAGACGCGAACGCGTTTCAATTCCTATGAACGGGATTATTACTGTTTCTCTTACAGCTCAGAATAACAATTTTCTGACCTCAAGTTTTTCCTAACCCCATAAAAAGGGGGAGATGAGAACGCAAAAGGGACGCTATAATGCGCCGTAACTGTGAGAAAAAAGGGTAGAAAAAATTTCGTCTACGAATAATTGTGACGTACTTGATATCCGAGTATATCGGCTAGTGACGATGACAGATAAAAGGAAGGACAACAGGAATAAACATATTTTTCAAGCGAACTAAGTGAGAAACTTTGGTTAATCGACGAAAAAAGCAGAAAACCCACTCAACTAGGAAAGGATAAATGCAGAATGCTAGACGAGAAAGACATTATGTTGTTGAATAAAACGGAAGAATTTTTGGCGTACATGAAAAGCATGCGAAAATTTATAATTAAAAAAAAAAATAAATAAATAACGGTGACCATGATCAACTAGTTAGAGAAACGATAAATATATATGAAGCAACTATGTGCATACTGTGATACTCTGTAAATAAAAACGACATGAAGAGAGATTACATCATGCTCAACAAGTGGTGTATTTATTCGTTGATAATATATAGTAGCAGTATCCGATTGTAACAAAGTCGGGTTTGTAGAATCAAAATACAAAATAGGACAGGAACATCATCGTGAGAAGTCTTATATCAGCTATAGCTAGCTTCTGGTCTTACTTTTTTAATTTATAAAATATAATAATAATAAATAATAACTAACCGAGCGCAATAGTTCTGAGTGTTCATTGAGCGAAATGTTTAAAATAGCCTCCAAATGGAAGCTGTGATCAGTCTACACTCGGATCTCAGATTGTACTCGATCTTGTATGTGAATTTATATTGATGTTTCGTCTCCCGTTGAAAAAGAGTCTCCTCACAAGGTGTCGTATCTGGAAGGACCTTAATGATGCACACAAATATATTACAAACAATCAGTTGATATTGATATTAGTTAGAAAATGCAAACATAATATGCCGAACGTATGCAGGTAGGCAATTTTTCGGCCGAGAAGTTACTGTATCTCGGATATGTCGTGCCATTTCTATCTGCTGAATGAATTCAGGTCGTATTTTTAACGGATAACATAACGAATACGTTGAGTTCGTGAGTCACAAAAACGATTTCAGGCTTCGTTGTTTTACGAATGTCGTTGTAGTTCTTTATAGCTGTTTCGTATACGATAAGCTTGAAAATCGTCCCCACAGCCGGAACAACGTGGTGAAGCAGATCTTTTTTAAACTAAGCAGTGGTCCTAAATAATGCAGCTATATAGCAGCGAGCCTATCTAGACCTATATGCGCAATATGTGCGAAAAAAGACTAGTGGAATGATGGTGACGATGGGATATTTGTGGTCTGTGGCGCTAATAGAATAGAGCAGGATCTTAAGGGCCCTTATTCGAAACAGTATAATATGGCCAAGATGTCAGTGAGAGCCCTTAAGCCGCAACGACCTGATATGCCTAATGCTTGCAGACTTCAAAAAGAATTGAATCTGGTAAATACAAAGGTGAAAAGGTGCTTCATGCAGTTTCAATGTATCATAACCTAAGCACCAAGTAATAATAGAGAACACTTCATTTCCTTAAAGGGGAAGAGTTCTCAAATAATTTCTCTGTCAAACTAAAAAGCGCGAGCCGTCCCCGCGAGCGTTTCCCCCCGAGGAAACCCAAGTCAACACTGTTAAAGTCAGGAAAGCGAACAATACATCCATACGCAAGTCAAATATTTTCAAGTTTCTGCACATTGGCTCAAAATGGGGCATTGTCAGCGCCAGACGTAACACTCCTGGATATAAGCCATTTCTATTAATTTAGTTCGAGCGGTCTAGCCGAAGTCAAACTCTGGGCTACAACCCTTAACGCTTGCCCCGGAAAAAAAGGTAAGTCTAACAACGGACCCTTATATAATAAGAAAGTTCAGTTACCAACCGTTTAGTTCTTATTGTTTCGATAGAGACAGAATGCCGAATCTGTGTAGCCATGCTGAGGATGAAGCATATGAGGTAATATTACCTACCACCAGGATACAGAAAGGCACATGTATACCATCACCAACTATTTAAGCTAGTGGTCCATTTTGAAATGATACGAAGCAAAAAAAACATGACAGCGGTCAAAAAAAATTGACAAAAAATAAAAGTCCGATCAAACTAACGTCGATCTTTGCTAATTTCTTCGGAATTGATAATCAGCGGATTATTTTATCACCTATGTACATTAGAACTGTATTGTAAAACTGTTCGAGCCTGGGATAAGCCGTTTAACTAATTATAGAGTAACTGTTATTATTTCTACAAACAAAATAGTTTGCGAAAATGTTCTAGAACACCGAAATGGTAGTATGTAGATTACCTTCAACTTCATACTCAAAAGTGTCCCTTCGAGATCTCTCTTAAACTCTCACTGAAGCACGACAGAAACTCTTCTGAAGTTCAACTACGGTGCAACAGGAACTGCTTTGCAGAAAGCTCAATACCAAGTTAACGGAATCCGATTCGATGTTACCTTCGGCTATATGTCGAAAAAGCCGATCAAATGATTATGAGGTCAGTCTTTGGAAATTCTGGAGGCTTGAAGAGAACTGCTTACGGTATAAAAAAACAAATCAACGCAACAAATAAAGAGCCTAGGCTAAGTCAATTTCATTATCAGAAGATTAAGTCTGTTTAATTAACAGAGGGTCAAAAAATCGCCGAACGTTCAAGCTACGGATAGCTCTAACTCAAGGAAGCGAGAGAGGCTGCCAGGAACTCTACTTGGTTTGACCTCACGTTCCGCTGTCTAGTACCACGTGCTCTACGAGGTACGGAGATTAATTAATTAAAACTGACTGAATTTGGCACGACTAATGATGTCTTGCCAAGTTCAGTCAGTTTTGAAAAAATGCATACAATTTTGCTTACGTCCGTGTGGGCACGGCCGCTTTGAAGTCATCTCAAACCTAGACAGCTAGATAGAAACTTAGATCGGAAACAAGAGTAGTCGTATCACCGCTGCCCACCAAAAAGTGGCCAGTTTATGCGACATGATGATCAATGTACCTGAAGGCGGTATTTTTGATGAAGGGCATATGGGTTGGCGGCCTTCGGGTTTCTCGGTATCAACATACCTGAAGCCTACTGCTCTAATTTGCCAACAGCAGTCCCTATTTGTGTACGCTGCTTGTTGAAATAACCCGTCTCGGATTAGCAAGAGCAATCAGTATTCTTTTTTTAGTGGACATGCCTCCGAAGGCCGGTGTCGGGTTTTTCCGGTCGACAACGAAGCATCCGATCAAATTCACCGGTCGAATCTGTTTTTGTCGGGGAAAAACGAGCCAATCTTCGAATGTTATCTAAGAACACCACAAACTAGTCCTAGGTTTAGCAAGCACCGTTGGCGTTCACGAATCTGCTAAATGTTTCAAAAGTCTCTTTATAATGACAAGTTTTCTCCATAGGAATACGTTTGTCAAGCTTACCCACGTCTCCTTCACATTAGCCTTACAATCGGGCCAAGTGCATGCGTCCACTTTACGGCCTCGTTTCTGTTAGTTCCCGATTCGCTCATATCGGTTTTTCTGCGATTTTGAGTATATTGCCAGCCATCTCACCGCTACTACAAAAAGGAAGTACAATTAGCTTAGCTGAGCGGTTGGCTGACGAAACCAAGCGCTTTACAGCCACCTGCTCTGGGATTATATGGCCGTAGACGTGTGCTTATTCATTAAACCCTGCTATAATATTGTACTATTGCACTACATAAGCGTATTGCGAGGTGTTTCCATATTTTGCTGTTACCTTTACTTCATGCGTGATCCGTTCCGTCGATTTGCACTTGTTCCCAAATTGAACATCGTATTACGGCACGCTGATTATAAAAATGCTACGGAAACTAGAGAAGATCAATAGATCGGAGTACAGCCATTTCCTATTGATCGTCAGTGTGGGACAATCTGCTCCACTCGTGGATAAATATTACCCGGAGCCTATTCGAAACGATATCGTCAGATGTCATGATGATACAAATCGTGCTATCACGTATACACAAACAAGGACTAGGCAATAACAAAAAATTACACTCGGTCTTCTTGTATAGAAAGCCTTTCTTTGGTTTCCTATTAGCGGTTTGACTTGCCTTCAATGTTGGCATAAACGAAAGCGCCTGGTCGTTTCCTGGTTGGAAATGCTAACCGTGTTAGCACTCGAAATCATAGCGGTCGAGAAAAAATTTACTTTTATAACACCGATTAGTAGTTCAGTCGTATGTTTTAGAGCTTCAGTCTAAAGAAAGCTCTACCTATCTGCTGGGCTGTAAAGCACCAAAGTTACTTTGACGTAAGAGAAGATTCCAACAATTGAGAACCCGTGTGACAAGCTTGAGAGGACGCTGCTTCAAAGCTCAGCGCGCTTTTCATCACACACGCACGCATTACCGAATAACACGCATAGCCTCGATCATAGAATTTGCCACCTTCTGCTTAAAGATATAAGCTAACACATGATCTTCTTAATAAGAACGCCTTGAACTACGGGGAACATTGCTTCATATGTCCTAACATTTTATGGGTGTTGAGTATTCACTTATTTCACAATTCTTTCAGAGATCTAAAATTTTGTCGCCCGCTTATTCTTTCTTCTAGGTTCATCTGGTTCTCGTTTCATCGTCGCGAGACCTATTTCTGCGTGCGTCCCGTTCAATTCTTAGCGTCTTGCATAAAGGGCTTTTAATCTGTACCATTTCGTAGGCACATAATTTTTTTTGACACTTCTATAGTTCTCTGCCGTTGTTCTAAAACCGACGTCTTCTCCCGATGTTCGTTGCCAACTTCCGGAGTCCGGCGAATTTCCTCAAGAAGTGGATTTATGTAAATTCAACCCTCAGTCCCCTTAATACAGTTTCGGAACATGTCCTCCGTATCGAAACCACTATTCATCTTCTTTGCTGACGTTCGCCGTGGTATACGAACGCTAACTGCCGTAGGCGATCCGACGAATTTGGCCGCAGTCGGCTGTTGCCATGTGACAGCCACATCCATGGTAGCGTCGCGTCGCGTCGTGTCGTGTCTCACAATGCACGTCAGCTTATCGGATGCAGCTACCAACGAAAATCGCCAAAAAAACAAACCCACAATTAGCACTCCTCTTTCGTTGGATCGACTGAATTACAATTCGTCTTATTACAATTGGTTCATCCTCTACTCATCTCCGCCCTTCTCTCCCGCCCCCTATCCGGATCGACGAGAGTTGACTGCCATCGAAGACAATACGATTTGTTGGCAATGCCTGTGACAATTCTAAAGAGCTGGGAGCTATTTTTCTATGTTCTGCGCCTGTTCGAATGCGGTTGTTGCTGCTATTGCAGATTTTTCAGGTATAGGAAATAAGATAAGTGTTAGGTCTAAGGACTCGCCTAAGACACGGAGCGATGCTTCATTGCTTTGAAGTTAACCAACTTGATTTTCAGCTGACTCAAACGAATTGAATAATCTCGAGAGGAAACAGGCGTTCCTGTCTGGTAACGGTATTATTATAGATAACGGACGCACTACAATAGTGACAAATAGGACTACACTGTTCTATAGTGTATATTACACGCGTCTAACCTTGCATAGTATCACGATGGACTAGTACGTTACTTCTATACCGTTTCCTGTAATAGATATCATAGACAGTTTGGTGTAGAAGCTAGCAAAGTCTATTCACTACAACTAAGACGATTTGATGACAATGAGGGCTTTCGTTGAAGCTGCATATATAGGCATTAGTCAGCTGCAGGATTGCGGTACTCGAACATAGGATCGACGGTCTTAAAAGCGAAATTTCCATTTAAAAAACCATATATTCGACGTTTAAGACAACAGGGTGCGAGTCATAATTGCCATAAGGTCTAGTTTCTCGATCTACCTGGGAGCATTTAGCGTGCCCTCTTTACCAGGTCAACACGGGACAAATGTGACGGAAAGAAAGTTTAACTACGCGCAGTATGATATTAGATAAATAACATAATGGGTTATCACATTGTTCGTGATTGGGCTTTCGTTCATAGAATGCAGCCATGGAAATGTGCTGATGTAAATGTGCATATCCGCAATAAAGCTGCCCCATTTTTGATTAAGTTTAATGATTCGTGGAAACCAGATAGCGTGTTGTGTATCTTCGGCGAGACCGGTGGAAGCTATTTGTGCGAGCTCCGTAAACGGAACTTTTATCTCCTAAAGACTGTTCACGAAGCAACGAACCAAAAAAGCACTAGCACGATGCACGATACGCATAACATCAAACTGCATACTTTGCTCAAAGTTTCTAAACTCGAATAGGCGTTGTGCTGTAAAAGTATCGCCGATATTGGCATCCGAGAATTTATCGACGCTGAAGCCTTCTTCGACTGTAACGGCAGGCCTATACGTAGGTGTACGCGTACTTCCAGACGCGTCTATTACGAAATATGTATGTTTGCCACAGGCTATCGTACGTTACCCTCGAACGTGCTGACATGACAGAGACATATGGCCGTCTGGTTGTCGTAGAGAAAAATCAATCTGCTGTGCCCGTCGGTCAATCGTTCGAATTGTTTGACAGATCTGGGTAAAATCAAATATAAAAAAACGTATTTGTTTATTGTCTCATAGCAAGCGATTAATGGAACGTATTCATTCAACTAGGCAGCACGAGTGATTTGTGAGAATAATCGAATAGGTAGCCATCTGCGACAATATAGAGAAGCGCAAGTGCTGAGTGCACCCGCTTATCAAAGAAAATATGTCGGACGAATGTTATATATTTATGCGTACAGCACAATAGGATAAAATTTTCTGTTTGATCTAAGGATTTACTTATAGGTTCAGTGGAACTTCAATTATTTGCTCATCAAGTACATTTCGTGGCCAGCGTGCACCTTACCTTCGACCTTGACAATATTTCTGCTAACTAAAATATCCTACTAAAGCCTTAATCTCACTTATTACCCTGATTAACGTGATGTCCAACTCTTATGGACGACCATTTAGCCGATGTGGAAATAAATGTACGGGCAAACCCCTTCGCTTGGTACATTGACTTTGCAACCATACGACATTGCTGGATAGCACCACTGATCATCGGTCTGAGTCCTGATTTTCTAACTTTGTGACCTTATTTAAAGAATTCTTGCCTTCTAGATCTTGAAATAAACTCCTTTGTATCTACCCCATATTTACCTTTCTTTATCGCGGCCACACCACAAGGAAGGCATAATGGATTTCCTGATGACACCTAATGAGCGGAAAACGCCTTATCGGCAGCAGGACCTTAGGATAAAGAATAGGCAAAGAGGGGTGAATGACTGGCAAGTCAAGGCACGACAAGAATGGAAAAAGCGGCCCTCAGATATGCATGCTATTTTAGCGAACAGACGGGCGAGACAATTAGACTGCAGATGGTACGACGAACTCTTCCATGTGCCTTATAGTCACAGCCTCGACTGCTGTCCCGCCCGGCCTGGAAGATTCAGTAATAATTCGTTTTAGTAGATAACTAAAGTATTCATAGAAAGATTGCTCGGGCTCATCCAAGGCATAAATTGTAACTAGAAATGAGCACTAGTCAAATGTGCTTCTACGGACCGGTTAGTGTGCTACCCTTTTCAGCTAAGGCACTATTTATCCTGTCATGCCTAATTATACAATAATGCTTACAACCATGTGATTGACACTAGGTAATTCTTCCACTTGACGCTGATGACGATTATGGTCTTATTAAGATACACCGTTGTCTCTCGTATTGGGTACATAATCCACTGAATATTATATATAACAACTCAGACGCAATGTTTAGCGTCTGACTACAATAGACTGAACTTGAAGTAGAAAGGTCTGCTTTCATAAAAATCACTGGTAAAATGTGAGACGGCTGGCCGTAAGTACTTACTTCGCGAAGGACTAGTCACCTACAGCCCTGGCGGGTGATTCTGGCCGTCATCTAAGAAGCACCTATCAACAACAGCGAAGAAGAGAGTTTAGCTAACACACTAAAGATTTGTGTTGATCGTTACGCTGATGCGCCTAATCATCATTTCCCCAAAGAGAAATCCGTGTAATGAAATAGTAATACCTTTGTGCATTTTTTGCACCACATAATTAAATTGTTATTTGCAGTATTTTCGTTCTACTAAAATGGCGTGTGGCTTCAACACATGGTTTTGTATATAATAATATGGAGCTAAGTTTGCACTAAATTTACACTCATATGTTTAAAATACCTCGTTATAGTTAAAGCTAAATTTTTGAAGAGTCCATTGGGTGACTCATAAATACATGTCATTTTTGCATTCAACGATATTCGAAGGCACTACTGCCACGTGAGGCGTCCATAACATATGTAGGGGAAATTGAGTCTTGCAATCCCCTTCGTATCGGAATCGAACGCACGTCGCTTTAGAGACCCCTCGCCGGAACTTTATATCGGCAGCTTATTTAACAGCTATTATACATCAAAAGGAAGGTCAGACGCTCACCTTCATATTAGTAATCAAGAGTTTCTGCGGTCAACTTTGCTCTCGGACGATCTCTGTTCTGTAGTTACATCAATGGCGGTACAAGGTCACCTAAAGGCGTTACCTAAAACGCTTCTTTTGAATAAATTTTTATCACTCGAATCCACTTATGTATGCGCCTACCTCAACTATAGGATATTCACTTGACCTTAGTTATTTATTGATTATATATGAACTTCGAGACCAACCATTTTTTAAATATTTGAGGTACGTTGACGCGTTTATACCTAATAGAATACAAAGTGGGAAATACACGGATCTCATTCTGACTTTGGGCTTTTACAGAACAATAGCTATATTATCCTTGCGAAGTAATACCCCCAGACGACGCGATACCATGTCGAATACTCAAATCGTTAAATGCTCTGTCTTGACTCGAAATACCTGACGTATGTGTTAGTAGCAGCAAGCCGCATAAGGCTGTAAGCTTGGCCTCCTATATCCCATAGTTTTTCTTCTGTTCTTGAAATAAGTCATCATAGGGCAAACATTGCTCTTACGGGCAAGCAAGGGACAGTAACGAAATCTGAGGACGCCTAACATTATCCCAATAGAACAACAACAGTCCGAAGAATTAGAGGGTGGGAGAGGGCAGGGGGAACGATTAAAAGATGATTCCTCGTCGGTTTCTGCATTCGCTGCTCTCGCTCCGTTATGTCCCAAAACTTCCGTCAGCTTTTCTTCTTTCCCACTGCTCCTTTTCCAGTTTCCTTAGCCCGCGCGGATCCACATCTGGGCCATTCTAGTTTTTACGTTACCTGTGGTCTTTAATTAGGTTCTGGATATAGCCTCAAGCGAGCGTCCTCCATCTTTTGAGAAAAACACTAGCAATCAACCATCTCACCACAAAATAACGCTGGCGATAAACAGCTCCTCTTGGCTTTGAAAGAATGCAACATTTTGTTTCAACTTTTTGCACCAGATTTTCTATTTGCGGACAAGAGAAGGTGTCGCGAAAAGCTCGAAAGCCTTGAAGTTTTTGCATTTCCATTCGTTTCGGCATTGGATGGAAGCAAGAAACTTTCTTTTCAGTTTTCCTTCGGTTTTTGCCGCTGCTGCTGCTGCTGCTGCCACCGCCGCCGCTGCTGGTGCCGGTCGATATATTCTCAAGCTTGCTGCTGGAGTTCGGTCTGGCTGACAGCCAGCGATTACTGTAACAGAAGGGTGGCGCGAAGCAAACATCGCTTTATTTCATGGCCTTCCTTGGCTTTCCGTCTTTGTGACGACGGCTTTCCCAACCGGCGCAGGCCAAATCCTTTACGGTGCACCGTACACAATCTATTGACATTGTGCCACACACACGCACGCTCGAAGCCAGTGACGTTGATTCAGGCACCCGGGGAAAGGTATAATGCAGAGTGAGATATTGAAGCATTCAGGGCGTACAGGCCTTTCCCACCCTGTTTTGGCGTTCCTAACCCCATTAGCTAATCGAATCAAGCTGATTGGTTCTACCTCAGGTGGTAGTAGGTCGAGCGAAAACGCTGAAGCCATTATAACGGAACGATTCCTTTATCTGTTTTGACAAGAATGTTAATTGTTGTCCTTATACGTAACGTATTCAGTTGTGCCGTTTACGTTGTCACTTACTCAGACTTATGAGTTTCTTGGCCGTTGCGATACCGACGAGATACATACGCGTTGATTTTTTCGCAACTCACTTAAATTCTGCGCTTCTCTTCTTATCAATTTTTCCAAGTAAATGAACACACATACGAGTCACTGTACAGTGATGAACGTCAGCTACATTCTACGCTGGCAAATTTCTCACGGCTTTTCTTATTTTTCGGCCAATTTTCTTAACCAAACAACAATGAAATTGCGGATATCGTAAGATTTTGAGTTGCAAATATACACCTATATATGATTTTTATTCGACTCAACAGGCGGTGGTTATCTACAAAGGAGATGGAAGTAGGATCGTTTTTACGACAACACTTTTTATCGGCGGTACAGAAGGGCAGTACGATCGATGTACTCGGCTACTTTGACAGATGGCACCACTGACAGCATAGTACAGAGAGGATTTGTGCTTCGTCTTGAACGCCGTCAGACAAAACAATCGTACATTTTCATATTATGCATAAAAATTTAAATAAAATGTCAAAATGCTGCAGGTTTCTTCACACGAAAAGGGTTTGACGATTAGATTTCAAGCTAGTTATATTATCCGATCGGGTTTTTCTCGTATCACGTTGGCGTATTCATCTTTCGTGATCTGAATGACAGCAGATAATTGAATTACATCGATTAATGTTGTGACATTTTGTTTCGAAAGTTTTCCCAAAAAAATACGACTTCCTCACGCACATTCAGTGGCTTCACTCGCCATGTTTTTTTCGAAACCCTCTTGGATACAATACTATAACCTTAACGACTCTTCAGCATCACAATGAATGATGAAGTGTCAACGGTAATCGAGTATACTCAACTGTAATCAACCCAGAAATGAAGCGTAGCACAGCTTCCGACTCTCGATTCGATTGAATACTATCAGTATAGGCCCGGAAATCGTGAAACGAAAACGCTTTACTTCGTAATCACGCAACCTTTACATATCGCTTTGCTCTACTGTCTTCTTACGATTCCTCTTCGTGAGCAAAGCCTCTTCTTGAGGCTTTGCTATGTCAACTCATCGTTAGGTCTAAGACTTGCGCAGCGGACTGATGACAGTTCTCAGCTCTGATTCGTCCTCTGATATTCAGCACGTGGTGTGGCCTTCGACAAGCTATGTGATAGCTTCTATAGTCTGCATGTCGAGTGGAAGGCGCATAGGTTTTCTACCAACTAACAAAGCTCTATTGATGAAATAATTTTATAATTCCAAACTATAACTTGGAAATTTTCCAACAAGGAGAAGTAAACTCATGGTTGTGTTTATTAAATCTAGAAAATTAGGACAAGAACAATATGTTACGCACACGCGAACATTTCTATACAAGCAAAAATTGTACGAGTACCGCCTATTGGCCGGCCAGGAGATTTGAAATCGAAAATAGAAGCCTTTGCTACTGTGTCTAGCAAAGGGAGCAGCATCGGACGAAAGAACTATCATTTGACAAATATTTCCTGCACTTCGAAACCTAATGATTATTAGATATAACTATACGGCATAACACATAAGGATGGGAGAACTGCTTATTGATCATAATGACTACAAAATAACTAAAGGTTGAAAAGGGATTAAGTTGGCTCGTTGACTTTCCTCCCAAAACTCATCCGCATAATTTTCATCGGAAAAAACGTGGTCTAAGTGACTGACGCGCCCGCTCCGAGTAGGTGTCAATATCTCGACGTTTTCAGAAAATCATCACCAGAAATTAGCGCACTAAGAGAAACGACAGAAACTGAATTTATCAATACAATAGAAAAAAAAAAAAAAAAAAAAAAAAGGTTTTGTATATGATCGCATGATTATTACCATGGCGTGTTATAAGCCTGCTGGAAAAAACTTATTCACTTCTGATGAAACCTGTGCCGGCTACTTGTATTTTTTTGGTCGGGCAAGTTCTTGAGATGACACAAAAGTGATGATTCCGAAAACTTGTCTTCATGAAAAGAACAGCAGAAGAGGTATAAAAAAAAAATAGCAGACAGATGCGTCTTCTAGGGAAACAGCTAGAGCAGGCAATGTATTGTGAACAGGCAAAAATATTACAGACGGTTGTTCATTTTCTTTCCATTTACTGTCCTGGAGATTCACAACCAGCAGAACACACGAAATCGGTCGCCAGCCCAAATCCAATGATTTTTTCAAACCCTTTGATTGCCTAATTTCAGCCGATGTCACAGTAGCGTATGACTAGCATAATTATCATCATACTCCCAACACGTAGCGTACGGCAGGGTGGAATAGTAAGCGGATGAATCATTCCGGCCTGTTTTAAATAGCTTCCACTCCAACTCCTTTTCAAAAACGTACCATAGCTATTACTGTCACATGTGTTTCCTTACCTTTCATTGTGATATGACGCCAAAGATCCTCTACTAGCTTATGTCATTCAAATAAGACAATCGCAGTACGTGTAATTTACTTCTGAATCCTTCTATTATATAAAGTTAGAAAGAAATTGCTATTGAATTAAGCAAGATGTATGTAGGAACAGCCATAAATTTAGTAGATCGATGTAATCTTAATATGGGATCTGCTTGAAATAGCAGAGAGATTATGGCCTATACGCTAAACTGTGACACTTCGTTCTAGATAGATTACGACCGAAGTATTGATATACTTTCGTGCACGTATCGAGAACATGTGCGCTTTGACTGAGATTTAGCGTGTATCGGAATGGTCGTATCATTGTCGTGCTGGAGGCCGATCTGGCTAAAATCATAGTCCTGCCAGTAAAGCACGTGTTTTTATGGCGATGACGAAGCTCTTTATCAGTTACTAGCCAACGGTATGATACTGAAAAAGCGCAGCAACCTAAGGGGGTTTGATGACGTTTTTCTATCGTTTCAGATTACGCGCTATTGTTTTCATTTTAGTTCTTTTTTCTAGTTTGCTCACCAAGAAGTAGCTTGCAATAACAGAAACAAATAATTAAGACAACGGAAAAAATAAACACAGCCGTAGTTTTTACACCGAGAATATTAAGTGTGAAAAATAAACATTTGGCTCATACTGATAAGAAGGTAGTAAGAATCGATCTGTTTAACCCATATTTTAAAAATAATGCAACAAATGTTTTACCTTTCATACCTCCCAAATATCATTTTTCTGGTCTCGTTGCAGCCATGCACGTAACGGAAACGTGGCTAGCCAGACGACTATGAGCATATTCGAAGGAATTAAATAATAACATTTTTTAGATAAAATTTAAGCAAAACCTCAAAACCGGTTTTACTTTACGCCGTTTCACGCTATTCAGCTAGCCTCCATAGTGCCGGCATTATTACACTCTAAGAGGAACCTATATACGGGGTCGATATAGGCTGTTCGAGAACACTGAAGCAGCCGACGTCTAGAAAACAAAAAAAATATGATAGCTGCAGCATATTAATAAAATTCCAGTCAGCGATAATGCTAGCTAATTAACTGACCTTCGTGTTTTCTTCTAAGGGGAAAACTAAAAAAAAAAGCCGGTCGAGCAGCTACTAATAGGCGTTACATTACTGTTTTATCGAACTCTTAATTATCCGCTGATATCAGGTCGTGATTCTGAACAGCTAAACTCATTTGGGTTGGCGCGAAGTGAGTCCTTCTGATTTGAAGTAATATTTGAATATAGCAAGGCGAACCAAGTATACGAAGTACGGGGCTTAGCGGGCAAGGTCTCATAGTACCGTGCAACACCTTTCCGTAATGAAATCTCGTTTACGTAGCGCATCAGTTCCCAAAAAACCTCTAAACAAAGTTTATTAAGGTCTCAAAACGGCTACGACAGTCTGTGCCCCGCCTTTGTGAAAGCCATTGGTTTAACACTCAAAATTAAACTCGTTAAATTAACACTCAATAAAAGGGCGATATAAATTTATTTATCGCATTTAGTTTCGCCTACAGCCATAGTTATTGCTTACCAGTTCCTTCATGCTTTGCGGATATTCGAATGTAATGATATCAAACATGTACAAAACCGAAATCACTTTAGAACGGAAGAGATTCGAAAAAATCTTAATTAATTTTCAAAGGCTAGCTGTTTCCATGACCAGGCTAAATAATGCGTGTAGATGTATGGGCGCGCGAAGAAACTGCTTCCAGATAACCAACGATAAAAGCTGTACAAGTTGTTGAGCGAGCTTAAGGAGGACATCTTGTACGATGGGTCTTATAGGACTTAAAATACGTCCGTATTGCTTCATGTTGATCATTAGTGTTAGAATATTTAGAGGTGGCTATACAATATCAATGAGTTAGATATTCAATAGCGTCTTCATAAAGCAAACAAGCAATGTCTATTTCATGAGCCTGGTGCAAGTTTAAAATTTGGCGGGAATCTTAGTAAAACTCGTTTCAAACACATTATTTATATATTCGTGAAAAAAAAAATCACGAGCTCAAGGAATATCGTTTGCGTAAAAAAGTTTTGCAGGGGAAGCAGTTCGACTATGTACCCTAAGTATTGTGTACATGCATAGACATGTACACAAACAAATAAGCAACATACAAAGCTAGTATAGAAAACGAACGATACTAAAGGAGTTAGGCGACTCTTACCATAGCTAATTGAACACTTATCGTAAATAAGTTCCCGATTCGTTATATTGAACTAACAGTTCACTAGATATATTGTATCTGCTTTAAACAACTTGATTTCAGACGGTTTACATCACCTAATCCGTACCCATTTTGATGATCTACATATCCTGAAACGATGCACGAAAAACTGATATCGGTGTAATACGACGAATTTTATAAACGGCTATAATAGTCCGGGGAGCCGGTCATGGAAAAATGATCAGTTCAGAAATCTTGTTTTTGGAATAGCTACCCAAAGTCGGATATCCTAATATAACTATTGGCACTTGGAGCGGTTCCGCAGTTACGTAGCTGGTTTTTGATCAAGTACAGAATGGCGAACACCCAATCCTTATTTACACATAGCCCTTCTATGTACATACCGAGGCTATGTGATACGAATTTGTTTAGGCAGACAAATCAAATGCCTCCTCTATATCGCACGAGAGCTCCGACCTATTATAATATCCTCAACACACAGGAAATTTCAGTTGTGGCCATTTCGATGCGTGCAGTGTATACAATGTTACATACCAGCCCAAGTCTGTCAATTGCTCGTCACTCAGAACTTCTGCTTGAGCAGCACTTTATGGAAGGACTCGATCCTCGGCGTCGTATAAACGACTGGATGCGAAAGTGACATCAGTCCTTCACAAGCAGGACTTAATGAATTCGAGTACGCAAATAATATTATCTATGGTACCGCGTATTTCTTTTCCCTATATCTCTGAATCTGGCTTTGTTTCGTTGATTGGCTCGTCGATTTGGTACAACAATATAAGACCTATCGAGGGAATTTGCGGCTTGCAACTGCGTCAGATCAATAGACACGGAACAAAAAAAAATATAGCCATTAATTATGTTGATTCTGGTTAAAAACAGCGTATTATCGCCTTGTTTGTACACAGAAATAATAATAAAACCTACGTACAGTTCATTGCTGTCTAGAGGTCTGGTTGCTTAGATTATGACACAAGCTCGTCTAAATAACAATTCTAAGGTTTAGAGTAGAGACACTCGATAATATCGTTTTTCTATTAATAATATAGTTATTAGATAATATCACAGCAAATGTATTGGGACAAATATTTGTATAGGAACATTAAACAGATCCAGGGCGTCGCATACGGCGACACAGGAGCTAGGAGCGCGGCAGCTCACCTCTACGCTGTGTAGATGGTCATTGCACAACCACCGGTCGTTTCAACAAATAACTAAAACTTCTCCATGTTCACCATCAGATGTTAAATAAACAATGATTACAAGACAATTGAAAAAGACGTACGGACGACTAGGGAACCCTAACGTCATTACGGCTGACTCCTCTGATTTTTTTATCGTTCCATTTTCACAATAGATTTCAACTAAAATAGATTTTAGGTGACACAACCTACAATGTTCCCGTGCTTTATTGACACTTGACTGATCACTACTCCACGGACCAAATCTGACTGGATCAGTGAAGAACATCAGGTGTCGATTTGGCCGGCTGCCTCTAAGTACGCGATTTGCTAATCGGGAAGCAAGCTCTATTATCAGATTTTATGCCACGATCAATAGCGCACCGAGGAATTAATTGATTATGAACACAAGTTACTAGGTAATTTCATCTTCTACAAGCTAATGAAGGGGGCCGGTCAGTTAGCCAAAAGAAATTGTCGATCGTCTGAATTTTTATTACACTAACGTACATTTGTTTTTACCTCTAAATCTCAAATGCGCTCGGAGGCATCTCGATTTTTATTTCTTATACACCTTTGATGTTTACCTTGAATGTGAGATTAATAACACGAGACATGATTCTATAATCTACTGATTACCTATTTGCTGGCTTACTATTTGCTGAACCTTAATACAGTCTATAGTCTGGCTTCATTAGTAGGGTGAAAACTATAAACCCATTCATCGTATACGATTGTTTCAAGATCCACCTTCAACCCGTTGCAGTATTCATGTTGTTCCCGAGCGGCTTGCATTGCTCTGTTCGGCTCAATGGCTGAACTACATCGAAATAAGTTATCTGTTATCATATGTTTTCACTCTTTTATCCTTGAGTTGATAATGGTTGTCCGCTTTATGTCATGCAGACTTACAATTTTAAAAAGGAAAGAACGAGAGTATCCTATTTATTGTCTTTATTTATAACTTGGCTCACTACCTCGCTGGTTCCCATCATCGTCGCATACGCTTTATAAGCCTTTTTACACCTGGTACTTGAGGCGTTAGGCGTCACTTGAGATGGATCGCAGCACGAAACAAAGTTTGTCTACGATGGCTCCGAATCTATAGCATCGTGTCTCTGTAAATTTAGCGGGCTACCCTCTGTGCTATCACCGGGTGCTTCACGAGATTGGAAACGTGGCTTTATAAGTGAAACATGCCGACGCAAAAGACCAGAGAACTTCATCACGTCGCACCTTACTAAGAACTGTTCAAGTGCTCTCTCAAGAGCTTGCTCCCTAATCATTATCGAATATCTGAGATGTTCTATAATCTTTTTTTAGTTCGTGAGGTTAGGTGACGTGTTACTAAAGAGAAAGAAGAGCCTCATTGTTTTATGTATACCGTATGCTGTACCCAGCATTACTTCAATGAAGTATTTATTATTGAAGCAGTTAACTGATAAGTTAATTCGTGCCGCTGAATGCTTTTAGCTATACTGCATTATCTCGTGGATATTTTTGCACAGACAGAAGCCGATAGCAGAAGAGCAATAAAGCTACCAAGCCATTTCATTATGTGGCCCCGGTCATATCTTCGAAAGCTTGAAAATGTATGCTATGAGGAAGATGAGGAATTCTATCATATACTTCGTCGACATATTCTTTCGAGCTTGCCATATTCAACCGAACTGTCACAGGCGCTTGTCACTTCCCATCATAACGAAATTATTGACAACTATATTGAACCTGATCAGATTCAGAATGAAGTTGCATGAGCTGAATCGTTTAGTTCTGAGGAACGAGTCGTTACGTTCATCCTCTGATGGATATATTCAGGCATAGATCGTTTAAGAGTTAAGTCGCAAATGCTTTATTAATTAGCTAATAATCAAATACGTTCTAACGGCGTTGAGCTAAAAGCAGAGAGATAAATTACTGAAATGGTCTGCCTTTTAAGCGATTGAAATAGTGTGCTATCCTAGTAAACTGGGTTGCTCCGAATGTAAAGTGATCGCATCCGCCATAGGATCCGTCTGTCTAACAGAAACGCAGCAGATGCAAAAATCATCTGATGTTGAACGATGATTGCAGTGCGTCTACCGAGTTTGAGAAATGAGGGAAAATTCAAAATTCTAAAAATATCCCTGTCTTTCAATCATACATAACACAATTCATTCTTTACTGCGTTTCCTAAATCAGAGTCTAATCCGTACATATACCTGTTAAAAGTAGCAAATTAATATCATTAATTCGAAATCCTTGAAAGAAACTCTTTGAAAATGTTTAATTATCTCGTCCTCACCTTCGGTGTTCGAAGAGCCGCCCAATCAATCAAATATTTATTGAAAGATAAATCAATGTGTTTGCTCTGCCGCACAATTTACACCAGAACGATATTTTTTGAAGTAGTTAAAGTATTCTATATATACCGTGTTTGTTAACTTTGAGGAGACTTTCCCAACGAGGAAAAGCCAAGCAGTTTTTATTCGATACATTGACGAGGGAACTCGGACAATATATTAGAAGATTGGCATATGTCATTCTGTCGGCCTTTAGTAAATTGAAGGTCGATCACCCCCAAGTTATATGTGTGCAACAGTTTTCCTAATCCGTGGGTCATCAACCCCTGGCTAAGCATCCGACGGCCCTGTCCCAAGCGTGGAAAAGCTACGCTTGAGTTTTACTAGCCGAAAGTATCGTCTTTATCTTGATTTCTTCATTTTTTTTTTTGCTCTGTAGAGCCATTTATGTGAACTATTCTATTAGACGTTGCATTGTTTTTTTGTTGTTTTTATCAGCTTCAGTACTTTACCTATGAACGTTTACCCACGTAGTCGGCTAGGATAAATATCCTAACACTATGGTAATCGCTATCTCGCAAGCCTCATCTTATTAAGCCTTTTCCTCTTATCGTCTACAAAGGCATTTAGTGTTAATTGAACAACTTATGCGTGTAATCCAAATCTATAAATTAAAAACAACGGATGGACAGCAAGTTACTAGCTGAATTTCTGTCGCCATACGTATTTTCAGTTATGTTTCAAACCGATTGTGCGACAAACAACCCCAGTCTATAAGATTATATATTCAAACCTTAGCTATGCCTAACAACAAAAAGCGTTAATAAGGCTCCTTTTAATACAAAATCGCCTGGTTCTGTAGTCTGGCAATCCGGAAGCTGTCTGGCAACTGGTGAAAGAAAGCACGAAGCAAACGCGTCTTGCACAGACCTTTTCTCAAATGATTCTTTCGTTTTTTTTTCTTCAAATGATTAGTACACGACGCCCTAAAAGATGACTTCGTTTTTCACTAAAATTTAGCTTATTTTCATTTTGGCATAGATCGTTCGAGTAAATGAGATGCCGTACGTACATTTAGCAATGGACAACCCTGGCATAGGGTCAAGGTTCAATGCAGTATGTTCTTACAGCACGAACCTAAACACAAAATTAGCTTGGCTATTCAATTGTACGGTTAAAAGTCAAAGCGCTCTTATCTTATTCCAGTCGCAGTATCGTCTCCTCGGAAAATCAGCCAGCCAGTCAGCCAGCCAGCTCGCAATATTACTGGATGAAAAATGTCCTGAGAATCTGGCTTTGGACCAACCGCCCATGTCCTAATTACCGAAATACCAGGTTTTCTTTTCAGAGTTGACTCCGCTGAAGTTAGTCCGCTTGCACGACGGTCGAATTTAATAGATAAAATAGGATTCGAACTTGATCATTAGAATAATATTTAAAATAGCTGCCTTTTTGCTTGAATTTCCCCGGACGCCCTTTTTCCCTCTCAAAAAAAGCTTTGCGGAGCAGGAGGGTTCTAGGTGACTACGTTTGGTAAACTCTCCTCGTAATAGCTTAACGGGTTACGTATTTGCCTGCTAATGTTAGAAGCAGGTTGTGGTCTAGCTTCGAACCCGGGCATAGATAGACAGACTTCGTTTCGTGCTGGGAGCCAACCGTATGCCTAACGGTACTAATACAGGACGGAGAATTCGAAACATAGAGGTCTAATGCATGCAAAGATCAAGCTAACACAGGTGTCGAGTTCTTCCATACAAAGCGCAATACGAGTAGTAACATGTGAGTGAGGGCACGATCGTGGTGAAAAATTCACGAATTGCTTTCGAAATAGACAGCGTTAAGGAATCCGCTCAAAACCTGGTAGTAATGTTACTTAATGACAGTTAAAACATTTGCCACAAATACACGCGTATCTTCAAAATATACCCTGTAGGTTACTTCAAGCTTAAATGATTACGTTTTTATCTTCACATCGTGTCAGCTATAATGACACGTTGAAGCAAATGCGGTTCCTTTTTGCGTGCTTCAAGGTTCTTCTGCGGCCCAGTTGACAAGTCGGCATTAACCTGAAATTCAGCTCATTCAACATCACCTTCGCTGTGAGTCCCTTTACAGCCACATGATTTTTAAAAATGGCCTGACATAATTCCTGTGCTACGGCTAATTATTTTGCAGGCTTCCCCAGGGTGAACCGATGGCTCTCCAGCGTAAGTCAGTTTGCTTTTCCATATTTTTGTCTGCACTCGCCGTGATAGGCCTCTAGGTTTGCCTTAAAACGAGAATTATGTTCAGGGTTTTCTCGTCTAACGCAAAACAGCTGGCCCTCATGAACACTCGGCATCGACTCGTAGCCCAGACCGACAAGCCTTCTACAGCACTTGAGAGTACCTGGTTTTGTTTTAAATAGAAAATATGGTGCATGCTCTTTACTACTTTGCAGCCTTCGTTTTTTTTTTCAAATAAGCACGACTGAAATTCTTTCATTTCAAAACGTATACTACAAAGCACGCGTAGTTTTTTTTATCGTCCCTTTCTAAAAAAGCAGGAGTCTATGCGATCCGTTTTTGCAAGATCTTAAAGGTGCGTACGCTCATGGTGTGACCAGTCTGGCTGAAAAATGGTTGAGCTAAGAGAACGGTAACTTCGGCAAATGACCTGCGAATGGAATGAAATGCGGTGACAGCTCCTTCTTTGCCGCAATTCTAAGAAAAGGTTCACAGCAGTTTCTAACTTAAGTTCATTTATAACTTTCGGCTTTTTAATTTGACGGTTCGCTAATGGCTAAAGCAGCAAATTTGCTTTGTTAGGCCCGTAACGACAACCTTACAAGGCAAATGCTGTATGTTCGCTAAATATTAAAGAGACACGTATATCCTTGTTAAACTGGGTCGACTAAATTTAACTTTGTGGGTTAGCTTCTCGTGGCCCTGTTCACTGATGCTGCATAGTCGCTTTCGGTCAGGAGCGACGAAAGCCAAATGGGCTTTGGGTAATGACGAACACGCGCGTCACTTTACTTCACCTTAAATTATTGCATGGAGACATGCGTAGAATAATAAATACGTTTTCACGCATACATAGCGAAAACGCCTAAAGCACAATTCATGGTTCATAACTTGAGAGAAAACCGTAAAGTCGAGCGTTGCAGAGCCATTATATAGTCGTAATAGAAGAGGCTGCGCAATACCATTCAAGTGTCGTATCAACTGTAAGGCCTTTTAATTCTTAACAGAAATATTATATATAGAAGAAACTGCATGCAAGCCATTTGGGGCTACCGATGTTTCGTAGGGCATAGCAGAATCAGGATATGATCATTACTATTTGTCATAGGGCCTACGCTGAAATAGCCAACCTTCAGCTGATCATAAACTGTTGAAATTACATAAGTACTTCATGCCCGAAGTCATCCTCAAAAAATCCTTGAGTAATAGCTCACAATTCGAGCGGTTTAGGGAGAATCGGTTGTTATTTGGTTGCTATTGGTTGTTCATCCACCGCTAAACATTGAATACCAAACGAATCTCTATTATTTCGATGTTTTTCATTGACTGATCCTTTTTCTTTTGATTGATTTGATCTTTCAGACTGATCAGATCTGATCTGATCAGACAATGCCCAAGGTTATCCTAGTGAACTCAATGAATCTATAAAAAGTGATTGGCGCTAATATACTCACGTCCTCTTAGTTCGTTCTTAATCGTAGCCTTAAAAAATATGTCACATGGTAACAATTATATTGTGCTCGTTTATAGCATACGTTTGGCCATCGATGCCTGTGGCAGGTAGCCGACGAGGTAGAAATGCATTGTCTACTTTGTTCCTGCTCGTATCAGGCCCTGCCACCGACCCACAGCCACTTCGCGGTCGCGACGAACAAGCTAAAAATTTTACATGAATTTTATTTGATAATCGACGTTATGGAAATACGACAAAGACGAACGTGAAGTTAAAAAAATTCGTCCATGCAGAACAGGCCGTGGTTCAAGGACAACATTACAATCGGATACGGTTCGACCCTGTACACCTTTATTTCCGTAATATATAGTGTGAGTAATTGAATTTGACTCTTCAGTTTCTTCAGAGATGAGTACTCATTCGGTTAGAAGCGACGGCACAATGAGGAGAGCTATGCTAAACTAAACGAACAATGCACTTACAGTTACTCCGCTGAACAGTTTTCCGAAGCGTTTTAGTTATTTGCTCTTCAAGATAGCTTGTCTTTTGTGCCACAGCAAGTTTTGATCTTTTTTCCGTAATACCTTACCATCAGTAAGGTAGATTAGGTGGCTAATGATCAATCATTTAACATCATCGTCAGGTCGTGTTTAGGCTTAGGGGACTTTTCGATCACACAAGAGAGAATTGAGTCAAAAATTAATCCTTCGATGATGTGTTGACACGATTTGGCCCTAGATAAATATATTCACGTGAATTGTTTTAATACATGCTGATTTTCTGGTAGGCAGACAGGCCTATTCTGGTTGCTAATTAAATTGGCCAGACAGTAACAGCCAACAGAGTGGAGTTCCGGACGACGTTAGGCCAAAGTCCAGTGTGATCCATCGTCTCAGTAGACGGTCATTTAGCTGCTGTGAAGCCTGCCCCCAAAAACGAAATTCTATTGTGCCGTTTGCTTTAAACATCTTTCACCTATGTCAGCATGCAAAAATACGTCGATAGTGAATCAGGACAGATATATTCGTCTCTTATGAAACAGTATAGATTGGCAGTGAAGTAAGTAACTGTCATAGCAGTACACACGTGAAGCTTCGATCCTATGTACGTCCAGTTGTTGGCATCATGCTTGTAGTTCTGTAGACCGTACTCAGGGTATAACTGTATGCGCAGTACGATCTGATAGAAGACGCATGTTGAGCTTTGAATAATATAAACTGATTACGCAGTGTTCTCTCGTGAAAGAGTAATCAAATCGATTTTAGCACGGTCTATTCAGACAGGCACTCGTTCTCTTACACCCAGTTACTTCATTGAGAGTAGTTATCTATACTACACCACATGTACGCCATATAACAATCCATACAACAAGTTAGCGTAAAATTGTACATCGTACGGAATCTTTCAACATTCAGTAAATCAATTAGTTGAAACGATAATTTATTTACCTGACGATTTGTACATTTAGTGAAATCCTCGAAGATTACTTCGTACTTGGCGCTGTGTGCGTCCTACGGATTGGAAGCGTGTTTACTGTTACAATTCTAAGGTGAAATCGACAGCGTCGAAGGTCAAATAAACAGCCGTGCTGAAAATCAAATAACAATTCAAACTATATTTAATTAATTAAAGCTAATTAATAATTAGTCTCCTGCTCAAGAGGTCAAGGGCGGCTAGCTAGGGCGATTTGCCTTCAATCTTTATGCATACCATTCTTTGCCTACCAACATGGAAACTAGAGAAAAAGAAACGTCGATATTTCAATGACTTTTACATCGATATCTCACGATATAAAAGCAGACATGCGTTAACATTAGGACAGCACGCAGCATCTCAGCAGATAAGGCAATGTGGTAAACCAGTAAATATGAAGCAGATTTAACTTTATATCGAATGGCTACTGAAGATTAAAAATAGACTTCAGTATTATTGAAATTTTGTCCGGTTTATTCTATTTATGCTACGTTACAAGGCTTACGTATAACGGCAATCGATTCACTCTAATCGTACACATTACCTGTCAACAATAGCCTTCGAGTTCTTCCATTGTTAAAAGCTACACCACACAAACATGTTTGTTTGTTTCGAGTTTTGCGTCCGTGTAGCACTTCGTCAGATAAACGAACTCTGTCCATACTCGGATTGGAACCCACACCACGCACGTGTCTTGAACATCACCAGGCAAATACGTTACCCACTGGGTTCTCACCGGGACAAAACAACATACTTGAGTTGACAAAGTGACCTGCTATCAAATCCTATGGTTATATTGTAGGTCTAGGCCTAATTAGGCTAATAAATAGCTAACTAGCCGGTATAGCTAGCAGGCCCAACTGATTTCAGTGCAGACGCGTATTCAACGATCGCATAGACATGTACACAGGTACTCAATTGAAATGATACAGTTTTTAGTCGATTTTCTCTCGCTCATCGCAGAATCCTAGGCGCTGTTGCTACGATCACACTGAGAGGTTAACGGGTTATAGAACAACATCTCATTATTGTGAATCACTATTAGGTTCTGATTTTTTTTGAAAAAAGCTTTAGCTATGACCGAAATCGACGAAGCTGATGAAAATATTGCCTGCGGCTGATTTTCACTGCAGCCCACTGAAGCTGGAACCCATCTCATAAATATCTGGCTTTAAGTAACATGTTTTTGATTTATTTCTATTTTATGTGAGCTGTGTTTGCAACTTGCAGTAAAAATAACTTTGATAAAAATGCGTTAATCGCTGATTGAGGACGGAGTTTATTCATTCTCTCGTAAAGTTTTGTGCCTTTATGAATCCGTCTGTGTGCGGATTATTGAATTTTTTTCACTCATATATATATATATATATATATATATATATGCGTATACGATCAGCCATCTAAACCAGGATTTTTTTTGTAAATTGTCTCCAAACATGTGTCGTTTCTGGCGAAGGTTTGTTCTATATAACCACCATTGACCGTCACTACAGCTTCAATTCGGGACCAGAACTGCTCACCATCCATTTTCAAAATATTTTTTAATGTGGAAATAACTTTATTTAATTATAGCCATGTGTTAAGCGATATGGGTTGATGTGAACCCGCTAAAGTCTCTTAAATATTTCATATAAGTAAAATTTTCGCCTGATTTCAGACAAGTGGTCCCAAACATGTCATGATTCAAAATGCACAGCAAGCCCAACAGGAGGAACTATATGGCCAAATGGTCAATTTATTATTCTACTTTCTTAGATCGGCGCTAACTTTCACATGAAAAAAATCCGGGCTATCAAAAATGACTTATGAAACCATTTCGATGAACCTTCAAACTCGTTGAATAGAGGCTTTATTGAGGATGTTTTGTTTGGCTTTACGAAAGTTTTCCTCCTCGACCTTTTTTTTTAAAGTCGCATGAATACTGCTAATATCGCAGATCGTCAATTTCGGGCGAAAGGAAAGTTTTTAACATCAGCGTGAAAACATTAGATAATAGCTTATCTTCTCAAACGACGTTTTTGGGGCCTGTTATGTTCTATAAAGAAGAGTGGGCAAAAGCATGCCCGCTACGACAAATAGCCCTGTGGAAATGGCTCAAATGTGAATATTTTATTCTGTGTATA
>NW_019211460.1:16489011-16617935 GCF_002443255.2 Varroa destructor
GTAGTATCACCTGACCACGTGTCCGATAAGTTAGAGCTGGAACCGTTTGCTTTGGAATATTCGAGCACTATTTTGAATGTGAGAAGTTCTACCCAGTTAGTCTCCAAGTGAAGTCTAAGTTGCGCTTACATAGCGTGCGGCTTCTTGGAAGAGCTGCTTGGCATTTTACCTATAAAACAACACGCTAACTGGAGGTTTCATGTCGGCGGCCGAACTTTTAGCCACGATAATTGAGAGACACTGCTTTCCATCACAGCACGCTTATCTGCTCAAGGAAGAACGTGAGACACACTGCCTTTAGTTTCCTTCCTTGTTAGAAGGGAACGGCCTTGAAGTTGTTGACGCCTATAGTGGTGTTATTAGCTTACAGAACCGACGAAGGTAAGTGGTACGAGTCCCATGCAACGTTCACAACCACATGTTATTGCCTGATCTACCCGCTACGTAGTTTACTTGCTTCACAAAAAGCAGCAGACTTTTTTTTAACTGTCAGTCTATGAGGCCTGAATAATACATTGGCATTGAATTCTAATCGTGTCTCTGTAACACTCTGCCTGTAAGATGGTGAAACGTAGTTAATAAAGGATTTAAAAGGATGGAAATGCTAGGGTATTCGCAAGTTTATCGAGAGGGCTCATGCTGAAAGGGCCAATTTTTCTGTATCTGCTAAAGGCTCCTGGCTGCTTAAAGACCCATTGAGGGGGCGGGGTCGTTGAGGGCCGAACTTGTAGTGCGCGACTGATCGTGGTGCGGTTTACTGTTTACAAAAGAGAGTGTTTTCCTTTTCAGGAGTGCCACAAAACGGTCTTTCAAATCAGACAATGTGATCCCAATCAAATTACCTTGTACTTGACAATAATTCGCTAATGAATAGTAAATAAGGTATAAGTAATACCATAGCATTAAAACAAGATTAGCGTGTTTCGTGGAGATATGGCTCGTGCAGTAGGATATCCCCTTTCATAATGGACTGTTACAGAAATGTAAAGTTATTACTCAAAGGGAGCATTACGACTACGCGATAATTTTTTTTTTTATGACACTCGAACTTTTACTTAAACTTTTCCTAATTTTTCCCGGATAGCTATGCAGCTTGCAAGTGTGGTCGTCATGTCATCCTAAAAATGTAAATTTCTTACAAAGGAGCCTTTTCTAAAACGCATAGTGTGAATAGTAATGCGTCTTGCGATCTAATGCGTCTCTACCTAAGAAAGATGAATTGTGAGCGTTCTCTGAATTGCATAAAAACAGCTCTCTGAGCGACTTCTATAGAAATGAAGAGAACTAATTTACCTGATGTGTCGATCAGTGCTCCTTTACATTATTAATAACTTGTTTTTCTGGTGGATAGGAAGATTAGTCTATGAATAAACTAGCATTATGCAAATGCACTATGACCCCTTTGTCGTCTCCTTTTGAGCTTTTGTATTGTACCATCCAGTTAGCAATTCAATATTTGGACAAAAAAAAAGGACACAAATTATATATAGCGTACGTAGAAGATCCACGTATAATTATTCAAAAATATTCTCTACATATATTAAAGCGATCCAGCTTAATGCTTGGCTTAAGCTATTGCTAAGCTGAAGGACCGCGCTTCCTACCACTCTGATGGATAGTGTTTTTGTCGCTTGGATATATTACAATCGGTTGCGTTGGGGAACGTTCACATCATCAAATAATCGCTGGCAGAGGCCCACGCGACAACACGTTGCACGTATTTAGAGCCTTTTAGAAGTCTTTTAAAAAAAAGTCTTTTAAAGCTGCTATTTTGTTACCGAATAATTTATGTCGCACATATTCAATGCGACTTTACTTTTATTCTGCTTCGGCCATAATAATCCCAGCGTAATAGATCTATAGAAAGAAGTATTTTGCTGGCAAATATGACGTTTTTACGTGCGCCTAATCAGTGTGCGGAAAATCCGAATTTAAGGTTGTTACAGCTAAGGTAAACTGATGTCACGAATGTTTTTTAATTATAGAGGACTACACTCTAGAATTCAAAGTATGAAATTATTGAAATAGTCCGTAGATTTTCCAGAAGCTAAAGACGTCAGGGGCTCTGACAATTTAGCCACGAACTCCCCTAGACGGCTTTCGCCTTTATACGCGCATAGTATATAAGCTCTGTACAAATAAAAGGCAATCGTTTTGAAGGGGACCCACAAATTCAGCTGTGCTGATCCCATTTGTATCTTCCTATATGTATTGTGGATTTCCAATTCCATATATATATATATATACATACACATATGTGTGTGTATGTAGGATTCCCGTACTTCAGCTCTCACATAGCCTTGTCGAGTGGTGATGCCACATCAAGTGTCTTCTGACAGGTTTTCATCAGATGTGGCCCGCTACGCGTGACGTAATGAGGTATCCTTGGACATGTCGTTTTCGACGTGACCTTAAAGAACGATTGCTTCCAAATTATGCACTAGTTTCATCGGCGTGCTGAATTGTCTTTAGCCTTTGACGGTATACCGTAGTAGTTGTGCACTCCTGTTTCTAAAATGGGGTTCTATTGTAGCTCTAACAGACACGGTTCGCTTATCAACGTATCATCCTGTTCTTTGTAAACAAATACATAATTCCATATACTAGAAGCAAATAAAGATGCTATGGTAAAGGGCGGATCTAAGAATTGTTGTTGAAGAATCATTCAGCCTTATTTATTTGCAAATTTTGGTAAACGACCTTAAACGCTCTGCAGCTATTTATCATACAGTGAAAGCACTATAACGTGTATTGCTGGGACACGATTGTAATTTTTGTTTACTATACTGACAAATAGTGGTGCTCAGGCTTTCTATCAAGATGCCGTTTTCCACGTGGGCCACTTCCGAAGACGGCTAATAGTCCATCTGTAGAAGCAAGGGTTCTACCCAAGCTATCAGCTGTGGGAACAGAACATATTCACAACTAATCAATATATGAACTAACTATACTTACTATATGTATACATTTGTATATGCGTGTATATATAGAAGCGATTAAGCACGGCAGAACGATACACATTTGTACATCGATACACATTGCTAGACACATGTGTACAAGCATTGAAGCACAGCCAGTGAGCTACACCGAACTCTGGCCAGATATTTCTATCTTGGTTCCGCTCTATTCTCATTGCACAGTACCGTGCTTCTTGATGCTAAACTATTCTGCGCGCACCCAAAAATGGTTGCAATTTGGGCAGCTGTGCACGAACTTCTTCAGACACTACTAGGTCCACTGGTATCGTGCCTAGTATCATTTGGGTGATCGCGTTTGCTTGGTTCCTTTCTGGCAGCTCAAAGTAGCGCTTGCCGCTACATTGAGGTCTCCACTAAGATACTAGTGGCAGCATCAATCATGCAATGGCTAGCGGCCGCAATTTGCACGCTCTACAGGAGAACGCACTTGACGAGACGCTTACATACATACGACGCACGTGCGAACCCATCATCACTTGTCCTGAGTGAACTTTGGAGCAGCTGAATGCTAAAGAGTCGCCCTTCAGAGGCAACGCATTGGAGACGGATGTGGAGAACGCTGTATGAACAGGACGAGGATGAACAAAACTTTTCGTTTTTTTTTTTCTTCTGCAGCTACTCTATGGTCTCCCGTGTGAGAAAGCGAACGACTGGAAAAATGGACTTCAACTATTGGTTAACTTGACGTCATTGGAAGCATTTTTTTTGTCGACAAAGAAAAATGATATAACGACTTGTACAATAGACAACTGTAGTTGTTCATTACGTCACTGCTTTCTTCTGTCACGTCGACAACGCAAAAATAGTGGAATTACACACAGGGCTAAAGTTAACCTGTTACTTCGTCCATTAGTAAAAGGTGATTTTGAGTTCGGCCATAGCACAACCATGTGAGTAGGGTTCATTCGTGGCGCTAATAAAACGCAATTGAACTTTAGGAGGTCGGACTATTTGAGCGAGTGTATCTCCATTGCTTGTAATGGTTTGTATTTAGATCTTGCCTTCTAAACGTAATAGGCTCATTTAAACGTTAGGTTGATTTTTTGTTCTCATGTTTAATCATACGATCGGACTAACGCATCAAGTAAATAATATTTAAGGGGTGGCAAAGTAAATTGTGTTACAGGTGACCATTGGAGACGAATCTACTGAATCAACATCAGTGTTTCAGCCGTGTGCAGCTGTGTGTCAACGAAAACTTTTTTGTTGACGCCTTCAACACTCGAAGTGCATCATCAGCTCCGTGTCAGATCTATGCAGCAGGTTATTGCAATCTTTACTTACCGCATTTGATTCTCAGCTTGAAATGTGTCAAGTGAATACAAAAAGTTCATACTTCATTTGACTTAACAATTACTTACTTCGTTTTCGTGGACGAGGTGCTCGTAGGTACCTCATATTCAGCGGCATAATTATATACTTCTGTCCATTGCAACGCAGTCACGCAAACGGCCCACAATCATTTAAGTTAGTATGTCTAATAGAATGACCAGAATATCTCATTGTATCTTCGCGATTCCTTCTATTATATTTATGTTCCACTCTCGATAGAATTTATTTAAGTGGCCTAATACAGACTCGGGTGTACGTTCGAACTTTCCCTCAGTTATGTTACATCGTTAGAGCTTTAGGACGTACCCTAGCTTCTTTATTTTGTTGCTCTTTTTTTTTATGACCATGGAATGCCTTGGCGATCTTAATGTTTTGCGCACACCGGTGTTTTCTTTCATTTGACCTTCTTTTCCCTTTCTTCCTTGCTACCTGCTTTTGTGTCGGTTTATGTTACTGAAAATACACAACTCGCACACATTTCCACGCTATTTGCCCGTTCCAATAAGCGTGACGCCGTTTGCCCCAGTCCCAGAGCTATCAACGGTCTGCAAGTCGACAAGGTTTTCGAACAGCTCGAAACGCACGGTGATAGGCTCTGAACACTGCTTTGAGCGTAGTGGACTTGCGGCGAAAAAAGGGCGTTTTTCCGAAAGCTCTTCTAAAAGCGGACCCGAAGTTGGAGAAGGAGGGAAACTGGTGGGCAGGAAAGCACTTCTTCTGCTGTGTATATTGGAGTACGCCAGGAGCGGGTGTTATACACCGGCAATAGTGACAATGGTTGTGTTCACTGGAACGCCAAGAATCCGTGCTTTTCTTTTTTGGTCCTCATCTTTCTTGACGTTCCCCTGTTGTGGCACGTGGCCGCGATGGTCGCTGGCCACGGTGGCGTCGGATGGGCTGTAGCGGATCACCATAGATGGGTGGCGGCACGGAAAACCTCCATGCAGACTTACGCTGTACTGCCTATGGGTATATATGTAACTCTATAACGTTTATGTATGGGCTAAATTCCGTAACAGGCTTGCTACTACAATGGACACATTCGAACAGTAGCACGCCATTACACTGCACGACAAGACGTCGATGGCACACTGCACGTCTGCGAGGCTCTAGTCGATTTGTCGGTTTGCTAGCCTACTCTCTGAAAGCTATACTGCCGTTTCAAAAAACCACGGGACGAAAAAACTCTTCGATAATGTTTTCTATTCCTCCCACAACCGCAGAGAGAAGTGCTGAAAAGGGCGCATTTGGCTGTTGCTGTATGTACGTTGTTTCGCGTCATGTCGTTCACGAAAGCGTAGGCCAGTTTGATGTCAGGACCCTGGTTGTGCTATGAAACGGTACTGTAAACCTATGTAGGTGAAAACCTAATCAGGCTTTTCACGAGGAGAGCAGTAATAATTTGCAACAACTGCTGCGGGTAGTTGCGTTTCTACACATACTATATAGACGTAGTAGGTCCCCACAAAAGGCCATGTTTTTCAATATATGTTCAGCGTCGCTGGCGGATATTATGCTCGATATTTTCTGACTGGTATAATGTTCGATAGGTATCGATCTGGTACGATGTTAACCGATGAAAAATAAGCAGAAATTAGAAGATGTATTGACTTTTCAGTATAGCGAACTGTGGGGAACATCATGTTAAAAGTGTTATGTCTACATGGCCATGATCATGGATACTGAATGGCAGACGTAAATGCTATGTTAAATAAATCATATACGAGACATTTTCCTACATTTGCGTAACATATATAGGTCAAATAGTAAAAATATGCTATCCGTTTAGTTTTCACATAGCTTTACACAATAAAAGAGTCATTTTTCGCTGATTGGACGAGGTTGCGGTTGTCTAGATACGCCAAGCTGTTGGGATGCAACGAACGAAAAGCGGGTTGCTAAATTTAAAACGAGAAACCGAAAAATGTCTTCAAGATTGAATGGAAAAGTCACAAGGTCGCTCTCTAAGATTGCTGCTGGAACTAATAGAGAGTTTGAAATGCTGATATTTATATCGTGAATCAAATAGAGGCGTCGATAAAAGCCAATAATATAGGGAGTTAGAAGAATCGATCTTTATGCGACAGCGCTAGAAGACAGAATAACTAATTCCAGGAAATGAACAAAATAAACTTCAAGGAAACCCATTCATTACAACTCCCATATCGTAAATGATTCTCGGTTGGTACGCTATCCCTGAGTTAGGATCAATGAAACATAATACAGGCTCAAGCAGCAAATCAAACGACCTGTAGTCGGTAGGGGGTTTATTTTCGCCGATTTTCAACACTATTCCAAGACACCTTTTGGCTTATGGAGATAAAGACTGAATTATGCATTGTTCACAAGTGTATGTTACATGACGAGAAATGCGGATTCATCTCGCTTAGGTGTGTCCAACTGTTATGTTTTGTTTCTACTTTTGCGGCCTTCTTCTTCCGGTTTTCCCTGTGCAGAAGTCGGTTTGAAATAGAAAAAAAATTTCGTTCACTTTTAACTAGAGCTAGACCTCAAAGAAAGGATATCACCTGCTTTCGAAAAAGCAAACTTTTAAATTGGCCTAATCCACCTGTCACAGCGATCTGTTCTCTACTCTGTTCAGACGTTGAAACTGAAGATGATTTCGATCGTTTGTGGGAATGCGTTTTAGCTGCCTAGATTAACTTATCACGTTACCGATACTCATCGCTAATGAACTTTTTTTTTGACTTCGGCAAAACAAAAATCGATATCTATGGCTGTCAAAGACGAATAGATGCCAAAATCAAAACATGAGGTTTATTGCTTCTCAGGAAGAGAAACGTAACTTCAAAAGCGTAAAAAAAAACAGTAAAGACAGAGAACACGAACTTGATGCGGTGCCTAAAAATATAACACGTTCCTATAGTATTTATTTATGAAAGCTTTTACTTCTTAGACGAAGTGGTACATGACGAACGCCTCTCCATAACGGCAAAGGTTGTCGTACCGTATTGAAATTCGCAGAAGCAACAAAGAATAATTCAGATCCTATCGTGGAAATTTCAGAGTATGCATAAAAAATTACACTAAGTTATAAAAAATAACATAGTTTAATTCAGAACTGTATCAACATCCGTCCAAGAAGAACAGAGGCAAAGAGACGGAGAGAAGAAGACAGAGGCAAATCAAGAGATGCTACAATGTTATAGGATCAGAGATTACAAATGGAACGATCGCCATTTCCGCGATTCAGCCTATTAGTGTCCAGATTGTGATAAATCAATTAGTTTACTTCGTCTCGAATAAAACTTCACTGTTTATTTAGGTTGAATTTTGGAGTGGCACAGAAAGAATAAGTAACTCTTGAGACTCTTCACGATACTGTCCTTATGGAAACGCTATGACAAAAAGTCTCGAGAGAGGAGTGTCTGAATGTACACCAAACACACGTTTGGTGTTATCTGATGTTCACTTCGAAAAAGCGTATTGTTTGATATATATTTGTTTCAAATAATTATATAAAGATACTTTTTCATATCTCTCAAGTTTTAACGGCAAATTATCAAGCTGGTGACATCTTGAATGATCGTATCGTACTCCCTCTATTTCGCTTTAATAATATACACCCAATAAAAATCACCGACCTTTGTTGTTAGCAGATCGCGAACGATCCCTATTCCCAAATAGCATTCGGGAGCGCTTCAGATATTTAAATCTACGCGGACAACCTCAATAGCTGCGGACGATGCTGTATTATTTGTAAATAAAGATTCGTTTTCGATACAATTCTCGTTTTGATTTGCGCTGCTTCGAAAAATAGAGCGGGCTCAAACGCCAAGGGTCCTTCAAATAATTTTATTAATAGGATAAGCTTAAGGAACATGGGCTAGCCGAACGCTCATCCTAGACCAGGCAAATTTGAAAATAATTGCTTTATTGTATTTGCTAATAAAGCATTTACTAAGACCATATTCAATTAATGTACAGAGACATTTTACAGTGCAACTTATAGGCCAGTTTATATCACGAAAATAGGAAGTAACGACTTAGAGCCAATATTTCCCATTAACGCAGCCGTTGGACCGTTATATAATTGGTCCTGAGGAACGAGTTGTTAAACTTCGCTATAAATATTCCTTTGCTTAGAAAATCGAACAGTGGCATAACGGATCGGTGCGCAATTACCATAAAAGCCTATTGAGAGATAGAATACTCTCGTAAAGGCTGTCTTGAACTTTTTGCATATTACACAAAGGTTGTCACTGAAAGCGAACGCGATACTGTTCAAAGTTCTAAAAACGCAACAAAGAATTGAACAGCTTTACAATGGGCGAATTTAGGAGTATGAGATTTTGATCCTCACAATTCGAAACGATATAGTTACAAATACTGATGTTTCACCGTAATGTAATTGATAGCATGTAAGAGCACAGGACGTTCGTACATTACGTCTGTCTATTCACTTTTCCTATGAATACAGACAAACCGTTCTTAGTGGTCCAATTATGCAGAGAATCACGGCCTTAAGTACAGCCACGCCTATTTAAGGCTTGGCAAAACGCCGTGGAGGTTAATCTCCTTGGCTAACATTGAGTTTTCAACGCTTCTTTACGCTCGTTGCCAAAGAACCTCTGACAGCCAGGATCTCATTGATCAACCTACAATGTCCGAATTGGACTAATTTGACTGAACAGACTCATCCGTGCTCTGATTTAAATGCAGACGTCAGCTCCGGTGGTATCTTATTTATGATTGCGAGTCAACAATGTCCCTAGCCATATAATAGATTCTTAATTACCCCAGCGACGCGTCGCTTTCGCCGGCCGTAGACAATGTTAGAAACTAACGTTAAACAATTAGGCCATGGTGAAGTACATATTAATTGCAAGGGTACGAGGAAGCACGTGCTTTCACGTTTTCACCATATGCAGAGGTGTACGTATATATTACAACATAAGATTCATACTTCACCCTTGCCAATTGTATAAGAAGGATAAATAAACACAATAATTGTAATACACGAGAAGACGTCGGCTGTTTTCTGCACGTATCGCCGCGCGAAATACGAATATATAATTAGTTATATATATATTTAGGCAATATAGGCACTACTTCCTACTTTTAACCTAATTAGGAAGTTTTTACGAAGCTTGACTTGATTTTCGTGTTGCAGACTGGTATAACGGCGAACTTCTAGTGGGGCATACGGCCGTTGTCGGGTCGGTTGTGGTGTTGTTGTTAGTAACAAACTGAGGCATTGAGACCAGTTGGCTGCTTAGTTGCACCCCGTTGCGTCTCCCTAAACGACCATTTTGGCGTGTTATCGCCTAAACACTTCGTCTGTTTATGTGGCATCGCTTTTACATTAGAGCGACCTTCGAACATTAGCTACTGACACATCAGTTTTAGTAAAAATCTCTCATAGGCAGCTATTCTACGCTGAGTGTACTCTTAATTGTTTATAGTTCATTCGAAACTAGCCATTTAGTGCTGTGCGAAAACACATGGACATGGTCAAAGACTACGATAAAACACATATTCGCCGAATATATAGGGGCTGTCCGGTAGGCCCTTACGAGCCTACCAGGCCTGGCTTCCTAATATATCTGGGCTAGACGATAGGGGCTCGCTATTTTAGCATGCTCTGCAGGCCATTAAAGCTCAAACGTTTATTTTAGTAGGTGTGACCTGAATACGGCATCTCAGCTGATAATATGCTAGAGAGAATACTGGGCTTACTAGAGGCAAGATGGTCCCAGAGGCTTCAGACAGTGCTGGTGGTGGAGATATGATGCGGACCAAGTCGATCCATTATTCAGCTCGTTAAAGTAAATTAGCTAAGTAATATGGCCAGTGGCAGTTTTGTACAAGTCTATTTAATGATGTACTATGTGGTGTTTTGCAAAAGCACAATTGATGTTGGCAGTTTTTTCAAAGCAAATGCCTGTAGTAGAAGGCAGTGCTATATAGATTTTTTTTTTGCTCTTTGATTTTTTTGGCGTCCATCGCGCGGTTATTTGACGAACGCAACGGTCCGTATTCCGAAAAATGGGTGCAGAATTGCGATGTCTATGCACCTAGTTAATCCACTGGCCAATTCGATAAGTGTACAAGCAACAAGAACTCATTTAAATACAATTTCGTACTGGAGAATTATTCATAGAGTTCTTCGAATCCGAAGTGTCCTTGTGTGTGTTCTCAGATGGCTATGCGTGGGTTAATCAACATCTTTACCAGTATTGTTATCTATTACGAACTTACCGTATGAGAATGATGGATCAAGCTATTTGATTTAGATTAAAATACTATTTAATTTGACAACGGGACGATATCTGCATGCGCTCATCTGTGTATGGGACGAATAGGAGCTTCTCGGGGATTTGCAACTGGAATCAGTTACAGAGCGACGGCGGTTATACTGTAGAAAACGAGATGATCCTTGTTAACGGAAAGGAAGGGGGTGAGGCCAAGCAACATGTCTAACGTCGACAATACAGTTTACTGCTTTACTATACAGCATCATAACCAGCCCGGTCAACTTCGACATCGAAAAAACAACCCAATTGCAACATATCGAAAATGGATTCTGGATAGTACCGTATCAGTCAGCCTATGGCTGCAACTTACTCCGAAATGGTATAAACAGCCCACTGACTAAACGGAGCAACTACGTCTATTCCCGTTTGCACGCTGGGCACGGGCCAGTAGAACTAAACGAAAAAGTGTCAGAGTAAAAAGGGGAAAAATCTTTGTTTGTTTACTTCTTCTTAGTGAAACACTGAACTATTTCAACTAGACACTAACCGAAAAATATTATCGATAAGCGCTGTTTTCAAGTACCTGAAACCCTCTTCTTCTATGTACAGTTTAACTCATCCGAGCGCAAATTGTGACGGAGATTGCCACTAGAGCTGCAAATCCAAAACGGTTTCTACCTATGTGACGACGTAACAAAAAGGACATACATACACAAAGGTAAGATAACTAGGTTTACTTGAATGGGAGGCAAGACCTAGACCGCGGCGAGGCTCTTCAAAAGGAAATGTGTTTAGGATAAATAAGAACGAAGGCTGAGGTCGGTATGGCTTCGACGATGTGTCGTCATAATCGGTAACATGTTTTTAGTCGCTGCTCTCAGCTTGGCTATTTCACCCATTCCTGCTGTTGTACCTTCTGCCGCGTTCACTTCTCACCTTCAGCTACCTGGTTGTTGCCGTCTGCTTGAACGAAGAGTCTGCTTCGGGTGGTATACTTACCCTCTTTTTTACACATACGCTTGAAGCGTACAGCCGACAAAACAGATCTAACACAGTTAGATATAGATCTCCCTCTCTCTGTCTCTCTTGTCCGACCAGCAAATTATCAAGGGGTCTACATTAACAAACCGTTAGACAAATAGGAACACAGAGAAGCAGACAGAAGCGCCGGTGCTTAAACGTACACATGCAAAAACAAATACACAAGCGCCACTTGTACACTCACAGCCACCTACGTTCAGATTTGTAATTACGCGGTTTCTTGAGAGGCGTAGATATACACTAACGTTTTGTATTACTTACTTTAAAATGTGGCTCTACGAAGCATACTGTTGACCTCGTCTTTTGCATCGTTCAGGCTTTTTCCTTGTTTCGTGAAGGAAAGGGCATTAGAGCCCTTAGTTTCTATTGTTCTGCTCTTCCGTTTGATCCATCGCTGTAGCCGTTGGTTTCGCCTCTGCTGATAACTTGTTAACGTAGCAGTGCTTGCGGGACGTCACATGCTAGCGAGTTGAACTCCACAGGAGGAGCGTACTTGGGACTTGGTGAAGGGAACGTTGTAACGACATACGTATGATAGATCTTCAACAGGCTTCTGCTCTTTTCGACATGATGGATAAGAAGAAGTTTGTTATTGATGGGCAAAGGTTATAAATAATGTGGCGCTTGCTTCTACTGGGCCTGTAGCACTCCAGGTTCCAATAGTTGTGCGTTGGCATGATCTTCGAACCTGAGATCCGGTGCCCTAGTCGAGGCATCGAAGATTCTCCCCTAAGGAAAAGTCGCATGGCGTAAGGGGTGTACCGTTTTGGCCGATGTTCGTTTATCGCTTCCGAACTCGTCCACCCTCAATCCGGCCTTCTCTATAGGCCAAAAACGGTGATTGGAACGACAAGCCTTGCTTGGGCAGTCGTAAGCTGGTTGATGCTGTTCCTACATAATATAATCGTATTGGGAGATGAGAAAGAAACACCTATCGTTGTCAGCTGTGCGCTACGATTGTGCCTCGATGTGTACTACTGGGATCGACTAGCTAATGGCGTGCTAAGCAGAATAGAGAAACCACAGACAGATATTTCTTTACAAACGCCTACGTTGTTAGAAGTGCAAGTTATGCCTGACGAGGAGAACGTTTTCGGTTCTGGGAAAAATTTTAGGACGACAGCTATGCGATAAAAGATAGGCGGTGACCCCCATCTCTAAATGTGACAATGACCACAGATACTATATACATGTATATTCGTTGATTTCGTTATATTAGCAAAAAGTTTTTAGTGGACGGGGGGCAACGGAGCATATTCCAGCTGACACCGTCCATGCACTGAAAGTTCATAACCCGACTGTGTGTAGACGTATTATCTGTGCTACATGAAAGGATCGCTGGACATTAGGAGTAGGATGTTGCAGGAAGAATATCATGGAAAAGCAAACGTTGACAGCAAGCAAATGTAGTGATGACATCTTTATTTATCATTTAGATTATATTTTACATGTGACAATATATAGAGTGAGTGCCTAACGTATGAACAGCTACGTCGTAATATTTGCCTGGGGCTTACGTACATTGTTGAGTGGATCGGGAGAACAAGTCCGAGAATGTAGGGTAGTAAATAATTTTTTTACGCATCGTAAGATAATTTAATAACATTAAACGAGTTAAGGAAGCTTAGCGCAGAGATGCAGACAGATGAGTGGAAATGTACTTTATGTATTATATGTAGGCAACTGCTGACCATTAGAATACAAATAAAAGATTGTAAAGATCATATACTTGTTGCAAGTTATGCATTGCGGGAAAATAAAGCTTCCACAGTGATATATTCACCGATAGATATTGATTGAACCTATATTAATCACGAAAAACAATTACGAAACCTCCTTAATACCCTCTGGGGTGATGCAGTGAAGACACGGTAACTTACTTTGCTTCCGAACACAAGCCGCAAACGTGTATTTTCAGAAACACAGAATCTCTACAAGTAGTTTTCTAATACCTAGGTGATTCCAATACCTGAGGTCGGCTCAGGTAATTTCAATTAGAATATCCGTTGTGCAGTTTACATTTTCTATGCCACAAAAAACCGTTTAATAAACGAACGTGCTTTTGACTCCTGTCATCAAATTTATATCGACCTCTTTTTGACGGTACGATCTCGCTCCCAAAATATATTTTGTACTTTTTGGACTGAGGCTCCTACATACTAATATGCTAACGCTAACAAAATAATGTTACGTTGTTCATTTGCCACTACTGAACTTTGTACGCTGGACGCATATCTCTGAAGTCGTACGTCTGGATATAAATTCAGTGGTTTTGTTTTACATAATTAGCCACCGCAATACCTCCTGCCTTCGGGTTCTTCCACAGCTTGAACCCGACATAGGTCCTATAGTCGAGGCCGACGCCAATATTGACCTGTCGGTTCCAGGGAAGGTTAGAAAACTTTTTCAATCTGTCCCTGCAGGCCTCCTGACTGTGTCAGAATGAAGGAGAGAGGCATTTGCCCTGTCTGCGTTGCAAAGAAGGTTGTCCAATGGCTTCGTATACACGGAATATGGCACCATGTGGGAGATCACACCACCGGACAAGCATTCAGTTTAACGACCGAGCGGCAGAGAGGCAACACCTCAAGAGGGCAATGGTGGCAAAAAGATTCGGTCTACTGAATCTTTTTTTAATAGGGAGACAAGAAGTGCTTTTGCATACGTTGCTGGACTGGTATGATCTTTCAGGACACTATGTGGGTCACGTTTATGGGTGGCCTGAGACTGTGCTACTGCAATATTACGAGATCTAGTTGACCACACACGGTCTAGCATGTTTCTTCTAATCTCATTCTTTCTGAGTTCGTCTCGCATTAATCTGGGCAAGGACCTAACTATTCTGACTTTGTAGTAAAAACCTGCGTGGCTAACTCACGTTATCTATGCCTTGAGCAACGAACTATGCGTGTTTATTGCGTCCATAGCATTTCATTGCTTCAATTGTAGTATACTAACATCCAATATGGCACACTTGTTCATTTGGGAACCAACTGCGGTACATTGTGCGACGTGGCATATGGACGGCGATGCAAGGTGTGCAATAGCTACAGATCAGTCTGTTTTGTATAGCTTGGTTTTGGTCCGGGAGTATACCTAACTGTATAGTAGTACTTTAGAAGAAGGCAAGGGAACAATTTGTCGATATTGGAATGAAAAAATAAAGACAGGGTAGATTCTTTGTCTGGAAAAGTCGGACACATTTTTGGATGTTGATATTGAACGAGTATGCATGTACAGGTAGGTATGCTAGGAATATTTGAGAGAGCCCACATCCACCTTAGAATGGCTGAGTCTTGCACTGGTGTGCAACAGAAAAGGCTCCAAGCTCGCCTTACTCAAACTTTGTGTAGCATGCATACATGTATACATCGGAACTGGATTGTAATGGGTACTCTGTGATACATCAATAAGAAATCATATATTCTGCAACGTCGTCTTTCTTTTCTATCGATTGAAACCCCATAGTGCGCTGTGCCGATTGCTGCACACGTGCGGCAGACTCATGAGTAGATATGTTCCCTTTAAGTCTCTATCGTTCACCGATCATAAGTTAAAGGTTTTAATTAGTATAAGGAATTAATAGGATTCAGACGTTTGATATCAGCGTTCATTTCGCGCAAAAATGAAGCAGTTAAACCCTAATACATTTTTCTAATTTAATGAACGCGCCGTACATTAAAAAAAAACAAGGGATTCAGAGCGAACAACTCAGAAATTATAGTAGCTATAATCTCAATCTCGCTAACCAAGTCCTTATATTTCAATATATTCAATATTTAATTTTACATGTTTATTATTTATGAAAAATTTTCAAACCCGTCTTCTGCACAAGAACCTATAGGATCCCACTCAGCGATACGACTATGTATTTCTTGGTTAGAGACTGATTGAGTTATTAAACGGACAATATGAGTATTTCTAGAAATAATAGCTGAAAGCCTTGTATAAAAAAAAAAAAAGTTTACTATTAGAAGAGAGTAGTAATTTACCGTTTTTTACAGTTACTACGCTTAGCAATTATCCTGATAAAGTGTAAATTGGCAAGTGGAGTTCCAACGCTCGGTTCTTTGGACGGAGGTCTTCTAAAAGCTTGATAAATATAAAATTTCTTGACATTTAAGTCTGTTTGTGGTTCCGGAGAGCCGATGAACGTAAACTTGAATCAATAACGCGGTTCCCCTATCAACTAAGGATCGACCGTCGACATAAGGAGTCCCTATAAACAGACAACGCTCAGCACTAAATGTAGGCCTATCCTGGGAGATCTAGTCATTTTTACAATTTCCTGTTCTGTTTCGATTATTCAATTGGGGCGTGCGATTTATCGAGGACCTGCCTCATGAATAGCTTAGATTGAAAAAACGAAACAAAATAATAATGGTCTTACGAATTTCATCGTTCTGTCAGGTGACTGAGTTACCGTCTAGATAGTAAGCTCCTACTTATTCCATTTAGTGATGTTTTTTTTTTTTGAAAACGTACTGTTTTTGAAATCTTACAGTTAAAAATATGTCACTACTACGACCGGAAATACATTAACAAGGGAAATTGGCACATAACTATTTTATCTAGTTTAAGATGATGTCGCTGTACCAGTGATAAACAAAGGGCGCGTGGTCTTTTAAACAACGAGTTTATAACACGGTATTCCCTTAACACGAATAAGTATTAAAAAGTCGTACCGCTTTTAATCGTTATTGTGATTGGAGAAGACTGGAAACGAATTAAAGTAAGCAAACCGTTGACAATTTAACATCTTTAGTAATGCGTAACAGCGAGCGTCAGAGGAACTTTGTTTATTAATCATCAATAAGTTGAACTGCAAAATAAGCATTATATAAGTTGCTCTCGTTTGAGACACTAAACCATTAGCCGTCGCTATTGTTCTTGTTGGGCTCTCTGAAATTTGTTTTTTTCCTCTGTCTCTCATTGTTCCTCATGATGCGTTACGTTGCTTGGGCGTCTGCCCGCCAAGGTTTACTGAGACATCGAAAGACAACTGCACATATCTCGGTTAAATTTTCTCAACGTTCGCTCTTTTTCGAATCCTTCTTAATGATGCGATCACCAACCCATCAGTGTGCACGTGTGCTGTTACGTGTACTGCACACTCGGACAGCGGGTACACATGGCCACGTTCGCATATAGATACGTTTAGATCGAAAAGTAAATGTCGAACTACGAATCGGATGACGAAGCTGCTGATTAAAACGGTTTGGTGATAGCCGTAATAAGCGAAAATGATCACAGTGTCTATAGGGGTGTATTCCTTTTTGGTGTATATTAATTATTTGTGCCATCGAATTTGACGGGTCGTAAGGGCAAATGGGCGCAGAATATTCAGAGGACCTGGTGCAATTGTCTATGAGCATCAGAATAGTTCTGCTTGATACTATGTACAGGCTCTGATCTGCAGATCTCTAAAATTAAATGCACATGTATTTGCAGTTTTTCGTACTGAAGCCCATTTTAGTTCCCGCTCCGCCAAAAAAGCGGTGCTTTTCTACATTTCTAGACTCAAGAAGACAGCACATGGTCTTCATATACGACTGTGCTTCTTTGCTGTTTCGTAAAGAACCTCAATTGCTGCTAAAGCTCATCATAAGGAAACTATGACCCACTAATTTCACAAAGCTTTTCGCTTATCAGCTGAAGAAAAAATGCGTACATGGTTGTCTGTCTTGACGGGGGTTGCTGATTTATGTGTCTCGCAACCAAAACAAGATTTTCCGCTTCTGTGCCCTTGTGCTATTTTCACGGAGGAGTGTTTTTCGCTGGTAGTTTCGTGAGTGATTCCCTCGTGACAAACGAGCCTTGTTTACACAATGTACAGGATGTAAGTACACTACTTTGAACTGTAACCATCTATATTTCCGTAAATACTGCCTAGGGCATATGCACTCTCCTCTCCGGTTTAGTGTTTTTTTTTTCAGAAATAAAATAATAATGGGAATCTTTGTTCAGATATGTATTACGTTTAATATTGTTATTATTATCATATACCGATTAAGATGACGCTCAATTACTTCCTTTTCGAGGGCAAACAGAATGTTAGCGTGGGCATCCGTAGCGACGCATTTATATCAAATTGCGTGTGTTTGTTTTCCCAGTGTTGAGCTTTTTTAACGAAGATAGCAGGACCAACCTTGCTCATGCTTGTCGCATTCGTATTGCCTGAGCTCACAACCGCAGGTTGTCTTCAGGTGCTTTTGTAATTGTGTGCCAATCGAGTTCCTAATGCGGGTAGTGTGTAAAATCTGTTTCTATTTCTTGTTTCCATTCAACTGAAAACAGACACTTAGGTAATCCGAAGATAAAGTATTGTCTCAAACGTTAAAGGTATTAAACTGTTGTTGAGAGCTGAATTCTAGATTCAGCGAAACACTTGACGACGTAATTTCTATCGTAACCTATCGTTTGCTCAAGGAACAGCTATTGCAAACACAGTACGCTACCTAACGGTGAAAATGCTCGACTGTATGTACTGCAGTGAGCTTCCACTTTCACTTGAAAATTTTCGTTTTTTAAGTCAACTGTTTACACATAGGGAAATAAGTAACCTCGGCTAGCTTTGCATGGCCGTGAGAGACTAGGCAGGACCACCTAGCACGCCAAAAAATATTCACATGGAAATGTAAACAAGGTTTGATCATCATGGATGGTAAGACTGAATACTATTGGATGTGATGCTCGTGCAAAGCACACAAAAAATAAAAGGCAAGAGGTCGTTAAAGTCACCCAGTGTACCACGTTGTCATGTCCTTTGAGTGTTCCCCGCGAGCGAATTTCACAGTAGTCTTCGTTATATGTCTTTCGTGAATCGGCTTATATTACTCGAACTTGTAAAAAAAAAAATGCGTAGAACCTGGGCTCCAGGCGATTGCAAACATTTGAATAAAACGGTTTAAGGTAACTTCTTGTAGTCTAACGCCGTGTCTATCTGCACTTGTCTATGTATCTGCTTTTGAACGATTTCCCGGACGTATTGTTCTACGTTGCGACTGCTTGCTTTCTCGTCCACCAACCAATCGATTTCGTTACATAGCTGACAGATAAACTTAAGAGTCTTGCTTCTGTTGCACTTTAGTATATATTACGTTTCTGAACTATAATACATTGTTAGATTTATCACTTTAATTAACTTTAGTCGCTTGAGTAGAAGAGACTATTCATAATCGCTCAGGCGACAAAAGAAAATTAACGCTGTTGAGAGCAAATATCGCTTCCTTTATCGTTGACTAACCGCCAGCAGAAGACGTAGTTCTGGTGCAATGATTGCCTGCGATAACGAAATGGATATCTTTGCCATGGGCTGCGATATCTGTCAACGAGTGAAATACGTTGTTACCGCACATCATGGACAAGGCTCCTAAAAACGGCAGACTTCACTTTCTGGGGTAAGTGAGCTGATGTGGGTTCTGACCAAAGCCTAAACGACTACGATCAAACGACCCGGAAAAAGCAATAAGAGCAAGTCGATACGTACTTTAGATGATGTCAAGTAGAAGAATATTGCTTTGCCCTTGGCCCTGTTATTCCCCTACGCACAGTTGTAGTGGCTGGGTGTAAATGGAGGTGTTTACCATGCCCAGTATGTTTGTAGACTATACATATCGATCGTGGGCGATCTGCTAGCCACCGTAAGTCGCTGGGGTCAAGTTCGGTTGGTTTAAACGATGGACAAGAAGAAGCCTTTTTTTTTCAAGACCATTTTTGAAGCTACCGGCCTATGCTCCATCCTGGAAACCTGTAGCATTTTCCTCGTGATCTCAGTGAATCTTTACTACGCGTAGTAACCCAAATGCGAGCAGGGCGCTTGTTTAGTTTATGTATGGAAGTCAGACACATAGGTAATGCGATTTACTCTCCTTCGATGCTAATAAGGTAAATTTGTTTGAGGATATGTTATCTGGGGGCAATAGAACCTGCTATTCGAAGTCTAGAAGGGACAGCTTTGATGATGTTTGTTGTTTGTGACCTCCCGTTGTCATAGAACAGAATGACCTGACCTCGTTTGCTGGGTCTTTTCACTCGAATAACTTAATTGACTCTCGATACAGCTGGTAAACACACTAATCAACTATCTGCTTTGGGAGAAGTAATCCCTAGCGAATCAGACTTTTCGCAATCCGTCGAACGTAATTTGAATGGAGATGTGGTTAAACCCTTGGCATTAAATTCTTTCGTGAAGCCATCCGTTTTGATCTCTTATTCACGAAAAGATACGGGCGTCACTTCTTATCACTACTGACAATTATATATGCGAAAATCGGTCATTATAAGCGCGTGATGCTCGACATCAGGCGAGATGTTGTGATGCAGTCTCGAACCGCAATAGCTTGTTGGATACAGAAGCCTCGTAGTACAGAACAAAAAATGCGTTTTTCAAAGCGCGGAGCTTTATTTTTAATTTGTTTTTGTAACGATCTAAAGGTGGTTCTGTGGCTTTCATCCTGGAGATTTCAATGTGAAATATTCTCCTCGTAGCGGTTCGCCGATTATGAAACGAAGACGCGTGAGTAGCTATGATATCGTAAAGGAACGAAATATCCACGGGCAAACAGTTTGACACTATTTGAAGGAGCTGGCTGCAAAAAAGAACTCGATTCACACAAACTGGCACAAGAGAATCTACTCAATTATAGCCTTATTTGCCAAACTCTACATAAGCTTCGAACTATTATTAAAACAGTTAATCCATGGTAATGAAAGGTAAATAAACGATCAACAACGATAATGTACAGGTACAGAAAAAAATTCTCTACATTCTGGACCAAAGCCTAGACTAATGACGCAAAAGAAAAAAGCGACGCTATGTTATGTTTTCGGTGGGATTGGCAAAGAATTGTGTATCACCAGTTGCTATCGCCTGGTCGAACAATTGATTCGGATTTATACTATATGTATATATATATATATATATATATATAGCTATATATATATATAGCTAACGAAATTACAATAAGCCATTGATATTAACACCTAAAGATTTCGCTGGGGTGGAAGCAAGCGCGCACGTTGAAATCACCCCGTTTAAGATACCCCAGATCAAAGAATTAATTTGCTTACCGTTAACTTGATGTATTTAGATATGTTTAATGGGAAAAGTTTCAGTTATGGCAATATCTGAGCGCTTCCTATTATTTTAACACGAAAAGATCTGTCTAAGGAAAACGAGCCTTATAGGAGCATCATTATTATACGAAGCTTACTTTGCTATTAAATAATATATAGAAAAGCATAACACGACCAACTACCATTGCTGAACGTTGATCTCCTAAACAACGATGGTTGCTCATGAGAGCTAAACGTTAGCTTCCTTTTCACAAGGTACGTGAACCTAAAGGAGACTAGGCCCAATAAGCATATTTGACTCACAATTTAACATATGTCTCAGCTGTGAGTAGAAATCATTCGGCACTTCGTTATGTCTAATTAGCCACATCGGGATGAAGCCAGCCTGTTATTTCGAGCTCAGCTGTTGAGAAGCAGCTAGCAGTCGTTCCGCCGCTAATGGCGGACCGAATTAGTACCTAGGTCCTGCTAATCCTCGATTGACTACTGCCAACTAAGTCAAGAAGGCTCAATGTCAAACAACCGGCTCTAACTTCGGCTTCCATAACACTGATCACGTGTGTGACAGATCCGCAATTTACTTTTAGAAAAGTCGACGAAGCTCAGTGCTCAATAGGGGAGTAAAAAGCCAGGCGTGCGACTTGAAGTAGAGAGTTAGTTAAGAGACTTCCCTACAAATCATATAATAGTAATATCGGACTGCCGTACTGCCATTCATACCTTTTTAGTATTTCAAATACGTTAAGGACTCCAAATACCGTTGCTGCCTCTAGCGAAAGTATGCCAGTGTTCTAGTTGTCCGATTCTGCAGCACAGAGACTGATTTTTCATATATGATATGAGCGATAAGAATATAATATGAGCGAACTTTGATGTAGAAAGAGATAGAAAAATGGGCTGGTCATCTATGGAAATTTATCAAATGCTATCAGTATAATGACGACCAGATTACAACAAGAATAAAGGGAAAAGCAGGCCGAAGAAGTAATCGCAGTGTATCTATGTCGTGGACATTACTTCTTTTTTATTAGATGCAATGTCCGTATGCGCAAACATTGAATAAGAGCGGCCCGCTCGACCGAACGTCCTACTCGGAAATAATATTTCTCCGGAAAAAAAATATGTTTCTTCTGTGTTGGGACATTTTGTGTCCTATGCGATATTGTCGAGTTACGGAACTAAACAACGCTAATATATAACGGCCCTTGGCAGGGATAGTTAGCTTACGATAAAGTACTTGCACCGTTCCGAACTACCAAAACGAGAGGAAAATATACCAGTGGCAGACATCTTTAAAAACGTTTTTGACCGATATTACAACAAGATGTAAGTGTAACAATACCTAACGCCACCTATGCAAACATTTATTTAAGACAATAATCATCCAGCTTAGTTTGGAGCCTAGTATAGGAAAAATTCAAATAGTCCCTAATGTGTAATTCGTTCGCGGAATACGGCAATTTTAACAGCTATAATGTGAACGTGGCTGCGCCGAGGAAATCTATAAAGTCTCTCTCCGTTTTTGTACTCGTCACATTTTTTTTATCGAATCGAACAGAGGTCTGAAAACGTCAGACCCGTTGGAGATTACAGTTCTAAGGATGATGCGATCTCCGCTGTTGTGGTCATCAGGTGAACGCGTTAGCAAAATGTATGTTAATTTTTCATCCTAACGTTAAATCGTATTGATCACTAATTTTAACTTTTTTTTTTTCATGGTAGATCTATGCTATTTTTGTGTTCGCCTTTACTTGATATTGCCAAAAAAAAAAAAAAAAAAAAATACTTCTTTCCACTACTGCTCGGCTACCAGAGACGTACGCGTTGTTACCCTTTATTGAGTGTGCAGATTCATCAGGTTAACTGGAACACGACGTGTTACGAACGGGAGTAGGTTAAGGGTCAATCAGACGCTGACTCTGATTCTGCGGGCTATTACCTCACTGTAATGGTCGTAGTAATAGGCTGTAGTCGTAGTAGCAGTGAAGAATTACACCGTCTGATGGAACGCCAAACGGCAGTCCCAAACGTAAAACTCAAAACATTCCGTTTTAACTACACGTTCTGAAAGTTGACAAAACAACACAACCAGCCTCTGACTCGACTTTAGCACATTGTTTGGGAAATTACCATATTTACACAGTTCTACGAAATAAAATAATGAATTGTAACTACAAAATTCAAAATGGCCTATTTGTCTTCTGATCGACAAAGTTATATTGATAAATAATGAATAGCATCGTTGGAGTTGCTCGCCTCACATTTAGCACTATAATACACTTCTATAATACAGCCATTTCATTATTCCTTCAAAACTTAACCTGTTCAGCCGGCCTTCTCGGTGTTAAGTGAGGCTTGTTTATGGACCAAAGCAAAACCTAGTTGCTACAGCCACTCCGTCTGTGTAAAGAAACGTCTGTATGATACTACCTGAGCGACATTTTGATTGGGAAGATGAATACCTTTGGTTTTTCGTTAATCGTAAAAATACTAATAGTTTGTATATGTTTGTAGAGCACAATGGTGGCCTATTTGAAAAAGTATGTTTTTCCTTGTAGCTCGTCGCTTACGTGTATGAAATATGTAGGTCGTCATAGCTCTGGGGGTACTGCGCGAGAACTTTTCACTCTATCGTTAATCAATTTGTCCTGTGTGTATAACTTAAGCACATTCTTATTACCACAAATGGATTTTACTTATTATTTTAACATGGTTATCGATTTCTATCTCGACTACCGATCTTGAATATTGTTGTTGTTGGGGGAGCGCGGCTTAGCGAATTTGCCGCACATCTGTATGCTACTATACGAACCCTAGACTTCTCGAACATCTAGTTTCCGTGTAGACGTATCACCGACCATCACTCTAATCCACTCGCGGGATGACAGTTAATCCCTGGTAACTGTGATGATGGTGACCGTACCCGACGACGGCGTGTGAAGAGCCCGTGGAGATAATTTAGCTGGCCTCTGCTATTCGTAGGTTGGACAGCTGAAAATATTGGGACACCGTATTGGCACTTAAAGTAAATTAGCGATGAATTAGGTAAAAATCCTGGTTAAGGTAGACCGTAGGTTGATGGTACAACAAATAACTGGTGTTGTACCTAAGTAATATAAGTAGTTTGTCAAAAACTAGGTGCAAAAAAATTCAAGTAATTGCTATATCACCTATATGGATTGCTATATCACCTATATATATTATATATATATAATAATAAGAATAATAAAACTAATGTCTTAAATAAATCCGAACTATGTTACAGAGGCCTATCTTCATGCACTATAGTTGAAGTCTCGTGAAAGCCAGCAGTCTGACCCTAATAATGACCCGATCGATCCGTACGATAAGAACAAAGTTACGGAATGCACGAAGCTAATTTGTGTGCTTTTAAATAGTTCCTCGTACAATGAACATATGCATATAATTGATTCGCGATGAAAACATTTCGAAAGATGGTGGCTCTAAAAGAAAGAAGCTCGGCAGAATTGTCCTTTGCTAAAAGTGTTACATACACCGCGGTGCCAGAGGCCAAACAGGTTGTAGAGTTTCTATCAAGGCCAGACATGAGTTTTATGTACGCCAATGAAAGTGACAGATGACAAATGAGAACTGATCATCATTGATGTATTTCTGCCAGGCGACAACTCAGTACGGATATGTCGTACCTATTTCTCGCTAGTCGGCAGCGTGAACGTTCGGAAAAATCACATTAAACAGGTACAGTTCAATGAAATGGACACTTTGAAAACGCACAATCGTCATACTGGATCATTCAGGCTCGCTGGTACAGACTGGAAGTTAAGGAACTGCCTCGAAAATAGGAACAAGCCATGAACATGGAGAGCATTTGAACAAGGTCCTTTTTTAAGCTCTGCAAAGCTGCTGTTTAGATCGACACGAGCACAGGGCAAGGGCGGCGATTCTGGACATAATTCGATGTGAAAAAAATTAGGATCAGTAAAATGTTACCCTTTATAGCCGCAGAATAGCAAATCACGGTCGTGGCCATGTCCGTCTAATCTATGATTAGACAATAGCTGACTAACGCGGGTTGAGGCGAGCGACTGCCAATAAATAGCATGGACTAATGCAGATTGTTCACCGGCTATTGACGACACATGCTCAAATGACATAGCATAAATGTACAAACGAATCCTAGGAAAATAGATCGAAATATAGCCCGCTTTACTAGATATTTGAACAGTTTAAAACTGAAAAGGGAAACTTAAACATTACAAAAACCATGGAGCACGGTTCTGTCTAAAAAAAAAAATCTACTTCTTGTGATTGCTCTTCCTTGACGAACACGGATCGATACGTATAGAAGTTGTACGTTCGCTATCATCAATGTGTAGGGCGGATCGATTTTAAAATCATTCGACTTTTTCTGCCAGATTTATTCATCAAATGCTGAACTCTCGTATCGAAACATGAACGCGATACTGACACTACTTAATAGAAACAGTCACTTGTAAACGTAAATCCTTCAGCGTTACAAAACCCCTGAGGGCATTCGAGCTTGCGGGTACAGACTACAAGCAAGCGTTACATGCGAACGCCCTTTGCGGATGATAAAAGTTCAGCGTGCGCTCCAAAATTTCAGCTCCTTCTACAAATTCTATAACCCGCCCAGTTAAAATGTACGTAAATGAGCATTGAATACATTGAACTTTCGTACTACGTAGGGTAACAGAAAGCATAACCAATGGAGTCATTCAGCAGAGCCTCTACGAGAGATAATTAGGATATGAACTAGAAGTCTCTGCGACCTTCTAGTTTCTTAAGTGTGTATGGATACTATCTATCAATATCTGTCTCAGTACTTCTGATATTTTAGATTTCGATTTTAGATCAACGTTTGAAACGGAAAAAAATAATAAACTTCTGGATATTTGTCTAATCAAATGGACCTTAGTTTTTTTTCCACCATTGTTGGAGTGTTTATGCCAGGGTCAGCAATAGCTTCTTGGTGCATGGAAAGGCGCCTACTAGTTGTCCGCAAAACGACAATATTGGGATCATTGGCTTGCGTCTGACATACAAAGTAGCTCGCGTACTTGGATCACAATATTAAAACTACGATGTATGTATTTTTAAAAATTATCGGACAATACAGCCTATGCTAGATCAATTTTACAGAATCGACGGTGGAAGTATATTTAAAACGTACAATGTATCATTGCTTTTTTATTCTTATTGAACAAAGCAATCCCAGGAAAATCAATACATCAACAATCGTCAGTTGACAGTAGTTAACCGAATGGCCAATGTAGGGACTGGAAGAGACGTCAATAGATTTATTAACCATAAATCATCATCATCATCGTGACTCGCGTCTCTAGAAGGACAAGTTGGATCCTGCTTTCATTTATGGTTTTGAGCCGAATCTCTCTATTCAACCCTTCGACTGCTACGTGACGCTAATTCTCACATATGCGTCTCCAGCGCGGAATATAGGATTGATTAGGAGTCAAGCGTCTTTGAATACAAAATACATTTATAGGGCGTGTTGCCCAACGATGTCATTGTAGTATAATGCGAAAACGATCCGGACCTGCTAAGTACATCGTTGGCCGGAGCTTTCTTAGCGATCATTCCTATGGTACATATCGCTAAATGAGAGAAAATAACAAAAAATATGTATGAACAAGGTGCCCGTATAGCGTGCTCTTCGGTCTGCCGCCCGATCGCCGCTGCTTTTTGGATGTGCTTTGTTTCAAATGAAGAGTACTTCTATTATATCGTATACAAAAACACGATATCTGTGAAGGAGAATAGGTCTATTCACAGTCACTACTTTATGAACTAGTGACATAAATGCAAGCGTTTATGCGTCAGTATGTCTGATATTGTTGACACTAACCTTGCATAGTTGGGTGCTTGATTCAGCCCTATTCGTCATTCTGTGAATAGGCAAAGTGGAAAGGAACAAGGACTCACGTTTTAAACTTTTATATTTTTTCGTATACGTCGCATAATTTGAGTAGATACAGTTTGTGTTTCTAGAGACCATTTCACTTCGAAATGTTAGTTTAAACGGTTACAGATAGTCATTCATTGCTGCCTACGTGCCTTTACTAGCCTGCCTGTATCATCACATCCACCCTACTGGTCAACGACTTCCTGATTGGCCCAGATAAGACCCCGCACTTTCAAACAACAACGTATGTAGTTTAAATAAGTACTACTGAGCCTATTGTTGCTAAATAAATATGATATATTTCGAATTTTTGTCCTGTTAGGTACTGTCACGAGGCGCCGGTTCGGATGGTTGGCCCTTACCATAAAACAAATCGTACCTATTCCCACTGTAGAACAATATAGCTTTGATGCCTATTTCTAGTATCCCTATGTGATCTCTGCATTCTATAGTATACACACATCACCTTGTTCGAGAGATCACCGGACGCTCCCATTAATGTAATACATCGGCGTCGCTAATGACTTGTATTTTAACTCATAAAGTTTATATCAACGATTCCGTTGCTAGGTCGTCCGGCTGGCTGTCATTTCACTTTATGAATCGCCGCGTGAGTACAAGTTAGGGTTATCTGAAAAATTAGCTTTGCTTCCTCCGGCGGTAAGCGACCTCAGCATTGATATCGCTATAGCCAACGCCGATGGTAATTTGTCAACGTAATTAACGCCGAGGAAGGACACCTATTCAAGGACTGCTTCATGCCGCACTTATGACAGTGGTCAATATTCTGCGGTGGAATGGCAGCATACAATTTTTAGCCTTTTGAAGGCTTTTTGGGAAGACGAAACGGACCTGTACGGGACGCGCGGCTCTCGTTTGACCGTCGAGGCCCGAGGCAGAGCTTTTTAAGGCAAATTATTAATACCGGAGCCTTTCTCTATACTTATATATATACACCTGTAAAAATACCCAGTTGTTTGCCATTTACGTAAAGACTTTAACAGATCTGTGCAGAAAAAGCATACTGTCTTAATTTTGACTCAAACGTAACTATTATCGTTGTTACTTTACCTTATTAATAACGTTTTTGTTAAATGATACCACATTAATGGGTTGAGGTTTGGTCACAGACACGTTTGTAAACGAGTGGTTTTGTGAGCGCATCGTTTTGCGGTTGGTGTCATTCATGCAAGAGTTGCGGATAAAGTATAGAACAAATAAACGACGTATCTATGATATAGACTCAATAGCCGAAGAAATTCGTTTCCCCGTAAAAACCTACCTGATTTCCAGGCCTTAGTGTCGATACGGTCACTCTAATGCCGACAAGGTTCACCAGTCTTCCGCCGAGTTAAATATATGTGGCCGATCTATTTCTTCTTAAGTACGTTGAGTGAATATATGAAACGCATCAAACAATCAGAACAAATCTTAGCATGTATGTGTCTGTGTGTTTTTGCTCTCAGAAAAAATCGTTGCATCTATTCCCCTAATGTTTTCTGTGCACTATCACCTTTGCTAATTGCACACTCTTGCAAGCACAATGCTACTAGTAGACATACAATTTAAATCGACTAATCTTGACTCCATACTCTTCTGTACTTCGCGGCGCTTCCGCGTGCAAAATTCGAAAGCGACCCATTACTTTTTGCTGTCTTTCGGCCCGAGGTCCAGCGGTAGTGAGCAAAGCCGTTGAAAGAAAGCTTCTTTGTTTTTTTCTAGGAGAGGCGTTCTCGTTTGAGCCTTGCGACGAAGATTGGCCTGGGACAGCATTGCCGGCGACAGAGATAGAGATTCTTCCGGGCCGTTCCATTCATCATAGCTGGATCGAATCGAGCGCTTCGAACCGTCCCAGAAAATCATTACCCAGAAGGTATCTGTCGTTTTGCGACCCGGCCGTCCGATGCGGTCGCCTAGATGTCGGGGCGTGCCCAAGGTGTCCCTGCCATTCACCCCAGTACCACGTGTGCATTATTCCTGTGTCGATATCGAGAGAAGGCATACACTGCCCATAATTGCTATGACTTTTTACCTCTACTTGGGTCCTTCCTATAGCTCGCAATATCGTATACTAACCGTAATGAAAGTTAACCTACTATATGAGCGGTAATATTCCAAGAATAAGACTTCGGTTGTTAGCATGCTTTTAGATTCTGTGTGCAAAGACTAATCCACGTATTGTCTAACCCATAGTTTGCTATAGTCGCCACCTTAAGGATAAACAGACAACAGTGATAATAATAGTAGAAGTTACATCAAACTGTGTTGTCGTTGTTGGCCTGTTTCTGTCTATTGATCTCTTCCCTTATCATAAATACATTTTGACTCTGTAAATCATAGCCAGTTTATATTAAGGCAATGGCACCGTTTCTTTTTCTAGCTTACACAATAGTCATCATCTTCGATATTACAGAAACTAAGAGGTAAAACATTACAGGTCGACTCATGGATAATGTGTAGATGCCGATGTACGAGCATTGGGACGTATTATCTATAAGAAGCTAAAATTGCTTCACATCAAACTGTCTCTAGGATTTAGCAATCTAAATCTAGCGATTTTCTGCTCTGTGTATGCAAAGGGGATTTGATCGTCACCAGAATATTAAACTAGCGGAGGTTATGCGCTTTTGCTATTGTACCTAAGTTCGTCGATGTCGACGCTTGAGATGGCTGTATAGTTGGCTTCTATCTATTTTTATAGTCGAAAAAAGAATGGGGAAAATAAAAGGCAAATGAGCGAGACAATCGACTAAGTAAAAAATAAGTTCATTAAAACAATCCTAATTTCCAGCGCCATCAGACGTTCTAATCACTCCTTTTTGGTCCTCCTTGGAGTAACCATTAATCTGTAGTTAATTAACCATTAAACCATTTGCTTAAAAAAACGAGAGCTTACTAGAGCTATGTCAGTCCCTCCTCCCTACCCCACAGGACAATAACCCGTGATGCTCTTCAAGATTTAATAATGATTTGTTAGCCTCGATACGCTGTTTAGCGTTCGGAAAAACCATATTCATTAGAACGAGGTGAGCCAGCATCGTTACTTTTTGGCGTTCAGGCTTTTACAGGAAGCTGCCATAACTTAGTAGGGAACGCTTTAAGGAGGCTCTACCAAGAAAAAGCATTGCGACGCTGTTTTTTCTGCCGGCTAACGTGCGGGAGCCCACCGATGCCTCTTACACTTATGGTACTCAATTGCGTTTCATTGGCCATCCATGTAGAGCTCACGTCAGAATGATAGATAGCTTCAAGTGCTAGCAAGATATAAATGTCAACTAACCCCTTTCGAGGCAAAACAGGTTGCCTAGAAAAATTTTACGAAACCGATGGAAAAAGATCGACGACGCCTGAAAGGAAACCATGTATGAAGTTGGCTGCAGTATACGCAGAACCGCCAAAATATGTATGCCAAATGAGCTTCAATCGTCTCAAAATTGTTAACCAAAAAGGTATGTGATCTATTAATATATTTGTCGAGTATGACTATTGACTAAGGTTCTGTATTGAATGCATAGAAATGTAAAATTCTTTTTTTGACAACCACTACAAACAAATACTCCTATCACTTGGAAATAGCTTAGCAAACTCCTTAGAGAATCGCTTCCTTTTATCTATTATTTACTTGATACATCGTTCGAAACGGCTTTTCCTATTGTAAGCGTATTGTGTTGTGGGTGCAATTTTAGTTCGAATGAACTTATATTGATGTTCTTCGCGGAAACCGTTTCTTCAACACTTTGTAATACGCGCTTCGTTGAGGCCAAAAGGCTGGCCAAAGAACCCTGGATATTTTATGTACGGTGACGACGCTATAACTAAGAAGACTGCTCAAGAAGGGTTTATCAAATTGAAAAACGGTATTCGGGACTTACAGAATGCTCCCCGCTGTGGTCGAGTTTTTTTAATGGCAAGAATCTGAGGAAACTTTTGGAAAAGACGACCGACAAACAGGTCAGGATTTGGGTGAAAAAAGCAGCCGCACTATCCCTGTTGCTAACCTCAACACCGTTGGATTAACACAAACTTGAAGCCTGAATACCTCATGAGCTTTGTGAATACAGCCAGAAACTACCGCTTAACGATTGGCCCTTACATCGCGCCCAGTACCGAGCGTTACCTAGCCACAATGATCGATTTTTACGCAGAATCGTCCTCGGTGAGGAAAAGTGGTACCTGTACGTCAACCAAAACCGAAGATCGGAATGGGTAGCTCCAGGAGACGAGCTAAGGCCCAAGATTCAATCAGATCATCGTCAAAAAAAGGTTACGTTTTGTCTTTGACGGGACTGATACGTTGGGAATTACTTCCTACGAACCAGACACTTAATCGGCACGTTCCTTTAGCTGCATCGGTTCAACTAAGCTATTTAAGAAAAAAAGTCTCGACGAACAAAGTTAGGTAATTCTGCTCTATGATAGCACGAGGCCACACACGACAAATACCGTCGAAGCTGCTTTTCTGGACTTCGAATGTGAGGTATTGTTGCAGCCTTTCACCATTTCGCTTTTCCAATGAAAAAATAAAAGAAATTAAAAACCGTACAGTTTAGTACAATGAAGGATATCGCAAAACGTGGCTGGATAAGTTCTTTAAAGCTAAGCCTGAAAATTTCTTGCGTCAAGGAATAGATCGGTTGACAGACAGGAAGAAGTATATTGTGTTTTTCATCCAGTAAAAACGGTTAATTTTTTTAATGACAAGCAATTTTTAGCACGAGTTGAATATTTCTAATAAGACTATTGCAAACATATTAGAATAGGTTGATTGTCAATGGGTCAGCAATGCCTGCTTACTGCTTACTACCTATTCGAATAATTAACCGGAATGTGGAGTATTTCCTAAACCATTTCGTTCGCTTCTGTCAGGGTCGGCTCTAATAAAAAGATTGGGTTCGCTGATAAAGCCAGAGCTATCATTATTGGGTATAACTAGGTTTGAAGAGATGTAAACATGGATGAAATTCCCACAGAGTTATATAGAAGAAAAAGGTGTAGACTTTTCAGTATTTTTTAGACTTATTAGTTACAGCTTTAATAAATAAAAAAAAAAACATATATGACTATAAAATAAATCATTGTTCCATTGTAGAACATCGCACTGCAAAGATGTAAGAAAATATGAGCAGTGACCTGGAATTGTAGGTGATAAAAGTGTAATATTAGAACAACAAAAATATCCATATAATAAGATAAAAATAATTTTAATGCCTTAGTATTAAAGTCCATAACCGAATGGGAATAACGTTACAGTAACTATACCAAAATACAGAAAGGCTTATTAATTAACTAGTGTATATAAAACTGGCCCTATAGGAACAATAAGAAAACGCAGAGTAGGCAAACGTTAAAAACAATATATAAGTAACTGTAATAAAAAATAAAAAGACAAACAACAATGTAAGCGACAGCAGAATAGCTTGATAAATGTCAAACAGAAAGCCATTGAACACCCATCTAGCTTCCATCCATTAGCAAAGTAATGTCCCCTCAAAATTAGTACACCTGTTCGATTTTTTCCTGCGTCCTAGTTTTACAGTAAAGGGGATAAGTGGGAAACTGCTATCTTGAAATGCGTTCACTCTGTGACCTCATGAATAAATTTAGGCGCAAAAAAACTGATATACTACAGTAGATTCTAGGCTATACTTTTATACAACTTTTTCTTGCATTATTTCGGTGTATTTCCTATTTCTTAGCTCTATCGATGTCATGTCAAACATTTTGCTAAACCCTATACGATACTCAGCACGATCCCTACGTTATTCTTCTACTAACTACACGATATTGTCGTCCATAGACTTTAATGTAAGAAGGTCTTAAGAAAACTTCGGAATACGATAATTACCTATTTCTAAACGCGTCTTTCCGAATAACTGGAGGCGGACAAGCGCAACAAAGATTTAGGACCACTGCAACGTAGTAATTTGCTTTTCTATACATGATCGACATTTATATTATCACCACATTAGGGTCGACGAAACGCCGAAAGTACGATCAACAATAAGAAGAATACAAAACGATTTTCTCGACGAATTCGCTGTGACCTCTCGGAACAATATCTCCGTATAAAAATACCGAAAGCGGAAGTCGATCATGAAACGTACGGTCGACCTAGTAGAGATAGCGTTATTGAGAAGGTGGCTAGAGGCCAGAGAGTCCAGACGCTGACGTTATGGCTAGCTCGATACGTCATCATGACAAAAATTTCTAAACAGGACATTTTTCGTTTAGTGGACAAACTAATTAGTCTTTTAGAAAAGATACTTTATGCCAGTAATAAGTCTGCTAAATGGAGCAGATACGTTCGCTGCAGTCACAGAAGTTATGCAAGAAGAGAAGTAGCGCAATCTGACGCTTTGCCAATTGTTTTCAAAACTGTAAGCTCCCCTGCTCAGACAGATGCTTATGATGAAATCATTCAAATCATCAAATAGATCGATCAAACTCACTGTTTAAACGTTTCATGGGTTGTAGACACCTTTCCCGACGATAAAAAATCAACATACGCTGCCTCTACGTCAGTTTTATAGAAGGCTATTAATTGAGCACAGAGTATTTGACGCCTTTAGTGGTCGACGGTCCGAAGACACACAAATATATCAGGGTCTACTTTTCAATTACCTAATCGCTATAGGCAATCTGATTCGATTGACTTAAAGCTACGTTCTAAATAATCGACAACTTTAACAAATGTATCTCACTGAACTTTCGAACGCTCGCAACAGAGTACTGGTATCTGAATCTATTCAACCATTGCTTGAAGTGAACTTCGAAAGGTGTTTATTAGGCAGCAAATGACACGTTATTAGAGAAATGATTATATATTACAGTAAATTTCACTGTCTATCGCGCAAGCAATCGTCTGTAAACGACAAAGGACTTAATGTTTTGGATGGATTTCTTAACACTGCGGGGCTATGACAAGAAACGCCATGGACTAATAGGCACCCGTTCATTACTTAGTCATTTCTGTACAGCATAATCTTAGCCAGTATATCCAACAGCTAATTGTATTTCCTCATAGTTCGTCTTTGTCGAATTTCGCCATTTTCTCAATACCCGATGTATTTGAGAGATGCAAGGCCCATTGGACTATTGTAAGATACTGATAACATATTCAAATAAACATCAACATCACTCGCGCCATTAGATAAAACTATCTCAAAAACAGTAATATCACTGTATTTAGAAGGATCATATACGATTGTAGATAAATTGCCGCATATATGCACGGCTTATATTTGAAAATTTACTACAAAATCCTACCTATTTGAATTGAACGTCGCTGACCAAAAGTCCTCGTAATAGAAACAGAACAAGCTAATGTTAGCATATTTTTTATGGTTCGCTCCGCGTCTACAATACATTTAATCGATTGGCTCTATTTTTAGTTCAGATACTTTAATTGATAGTATTTCCTATTCTTGTAGCTTATTTTTCCGCCGAAAAAGCCTACCGTCATATTACTGTTGTCACTTGTCTCTGGCGTAGCAAATAAAATTTGTGGCCATGACATCTGCTCGTCGGATCTCCGGTTTTACCAGCAGATACGACGTCCTTCGGTTATATACTGAAAATCAACGTATATTTTTCGAGTCCTTTTATCACCCTTCTTTTTGGCAGCCGACACTCTTCTAAACTAGACTCATCATCCCATCTGCAAGCAGGCCATTCTTGGCCTTTTTCGTGCAAGAGCGAAAGTTTTTAGGCCAGCATCAGCCACCCGGGCTGCAAGCCGACCAGCAATAGCACGCTTTCCGTTGCCGGCTGGGCACTGCGACCACTTTCATTGCAGCTACCATCGCTGCCATCACCGGTAGTCGCTACTCACGAAGCTGAGACTTTTCTTCTTCCTTGTTCGTTTCTTGGTCGTCGTTTCTTCGAGCTACTTACAGCCCGACAAGTCGACAACTCGGCCTGGCTGGCTAACTCAGCTTCGACTTCCCACACCGCCATTCCCTTTCATCCCCCTTTATCTTCCGGTTCCTGTCTGTCTTGAAATGGCGCTTCGTAAGTCTTAGTGTTATTGTAGAAGCCTTCGGAGCAAACCAGTAAGTAAAGGGCCGTCCAACCGGCGGACCGACCATCAACTCGCGGTGCTGGTAAAACAGCTGAAGGCGTGTTGTGGGGCTTTGGAAGCATCGGCCACTACTGACCTTCCTGCTCTAGCTACTAGCGGCCACTGATCAGTGTAGTACTACATATGCGCTGCTGGTGCCAAGGTTCTAGCTACTGAACTGATTTAGGCTTAGTTGTCGTAGGGGACGGGAAGATTGGGCTTTCCTTCTGTATGCGCTGGATGGTCGGCATGACTCACGTCGACCCCATAACCCCATTTGCGAGCTCCTGCAGGTCGACACGCTTCTCGTCGTAGTCGTGGTCGTCGGTACCGAGCTCCGAATTCGTAGATCTCAGCCGCGTAACGAAGGGGGCCATATTTCACGGCTGCTAGCTTTTTACGGCGATGGAGGCCAGGTTCGAACAAGGTAGCGAAACCAGAAAGGATGACCCAAAGTAGCTGAGGCCTGCACTGACTAAAGCGCTAAGGCAAGCCAAAAGTGACGTAGTTCACTTGGGCAATGGCTTGTAACTTGGCGACAAACGAGTTCCTACAACGGTATCGTGGTTAGTCGGGGTCTGTAGGTAGGGAACCTGGCGGTTTCAATAATTTCGGGGTTCTATTCCCGACAACTTTCATCCAACGACACGGCCTTAATAATGCCTAGTAGTGATTGCGATGGCGATGAGATGTTGGCCAAGGCGCTGAGCTACACTAGGACTGAGCTTTCTTTTGCACATGACTGTGCCAAGTACAGGTGATGCATATATAATTCCCGACAGATTCATGTATGACTACTGATATGCGGAAAAATTAAACGGAGAAAGCAAAATATTAGTACCTCTTGAACATGGGTAATACGTGCACATGCATTAGAAAGAGCAGCTGCATTCCTGAGAATTGCCATATACTGAAACCCGTTGCGTACTGCAGTGGAGCGGTTAATGTGAATTGGTTTAAAGGGAAACTTTCGGTCTGTTCCGTATCAAAGCAGAAATAACCCTTCATTATTATACCGATCCTATGTAGGCATGCTAGCACACTATCTGTCAATTTACTGCCTTGCCATGATGAATAAAGTGTCACTGTTATAGACGAGATTGAATTCGATTGAACTGAACGCTGAAAACAAAGCCTAGAATGTACGAGGTGGTTACGTATTGATGCCAGGGGACTGGGGGTATGCATGTCGCGACTCGAGAAACGTTTCAATGGAGACCACCTGTGTGCACCCTCGTACAATTAATTTCAGTGAATTAAGCATGAAGGGATAATTTTACTCAGAAAGTAGCTGAGGAGGTAATTTTTATAAAATATTTTTCCATAGACAAGTATATGCAGCCCTAATTACAGTCGATTACCTTCGGTTGTCCTTGATGACAGTATAGAACAACGAGCTGATCTCCTTGTGATACCCTTTTGAAATATATAGCTATGTTAAAATCTTTTTTTTATATAATTCATGTCCATGTGAGTGTGCGTGAACATCCGAGATAGCGTTATTTTGATCATAGCATAAGCAGCCATGCGAAATACTGCATCACTGCTGGAACTCTTATCGTTCGCTCTCGAAAATCCAATTATCTGCCCCGAGATAAATGATAGAAGTACTAGGTACTTTCCGTTTCATTTGCTTTGTCCTAGTTTTCTTACGTCCTTAATAATTTCTCGAATATTAAACATGAAACTGCAATAAACTGAAAAAATTTATCTAAATGCAAGGAAAACTGAAAAAAAGGTACTTAAACCATTACTATTGGTCGTAATCGCTGCAGATGCATTTATTCGAATCCATTTCCTAATAATATCATCGTACTTATCAGGAACAGATTGTTCTGTCCGTTGCAGAAACAGAAATAGCAACTAGAGAACACGAGTTGGTACATATTATCTCAGTACTTTATTGACTATTTATATTAATATTGAATGCTTTACTTATATATATATATATATATATATATATTTTTTATGAAGGACTACACAGTTGATGGAAGACTGGTGCTATATTGATAAAAGCCTTTGTAACCTAAGTCAGCCAAGCTAGCAGTCGTTAACTGTCGTTAACTTAATTAATTAATTAGTATAATATAAGTATATATAAAACAAGTAATTAAACGCTTGGCCAGAGCTAGCGACCCTGTTAAGAGCTTTAGCTTAATCTAGCACTTTTGATAACGACCGACATAACTTCGCTCAAGAGAAGCTCATGGTTGAAATATATAATCACGTACCTCTATGAGTGGTCGTCGAAACGACTTAAATACCTACTTCTCCGATCTCGATTAACATCACCGACAAACGTTTCGATAAAGCTCCCACCTTGCCTACGGCCGAACGATTCGTAGATTCTAACATAAAAAGCAGCAAACGAACTCAACTCAACAAGAAGCTAGTTAGTAATAGTTAGAGGGATGTATTAGCTAAAGCGGGGCAAAGTATTTTTAATTTATTTTATTCTGGAAGTTTTGCCGGCCTTTCGTTTTTATGATGATGTCTGGCTCCGCAGCATGCCCGACGTCCATTAAGATCGTGACGACAATTTTAAGTTTTTGGTTAGAATGAGGAACTGAAGTATATCAGGATAAAAGAAAAGTTTAACATTTCGATATCTCCAGAACACGTTCAACAATCGCCGTATTTGCCTAACCTCTTTACGTAAATAACTGTTCAGAATGGAGCCTTAGCCATATAACGCTGTCCTAGATGCGCTGCGTAGATCTAAATAACTTTCGGCTGTTTTCTGTTGTTTGTAAAAGTAAATGAGCTCAACATAGCAGCTAGACGTATAGTATATTGATTTTTGCGACGTTTTTCTTGGTTCCGTTTTGAAATCGTATATTTTTGATAAGCTACAGTAATTTGTCTATACATAATTCGGGCTCAATAATTGGTATTTGTATTAAGCAGTAATCCGAAAGCGTAAAGTTCTTCACAAGACGAAGGTAAATTGTGCGCTAACAGTTAGAGTTAATATGGCTATGATTTTTTACTACTATTTTTACTATAACTGCTTCAATAGCATTAACTATCCATACAAAGAAATTAACGTACGTTCGTAATTAAGAGACACACATTTTATATGTACATGCGTAAATCTTGCCGTCACTTTATAAAACTGGGTCGACTTTACAAAACTGGTGTTCCGCAAGTTACTTACAGGGTGGCAAGTTCGAATGGGACCATTGCTTTGCCTGTGCTGACATCTAGTTCGGCCTGAATATATTGTTTATGTTTGTTGACTAAATAAAACGTTCCGATTAGAAAAAATGCTCGGAGGTCCCAATGTATGATATTGTTTGGTAACCATATATACATAGATAGTTTATTTAGCATGGCGCTCTTCTATTATCCAGTTATACAGTTGGATTTCGTCGTTAGAGTCCATTTACCCTAATATTAAAGTAAAGCATGGAAAATGAAATTCTGTGTTTGCATGGGATTATTTTACTTTCCTCTAGCATGTACAAGGTTTGATTGACAGCGGACAGCTCAATCTCAGAAACAGTATAAATTGTTCAATATATGAGCTGCACGCTCGTATCAGCCATGTTTCTTTTCCCATCATTACCCCATTGTCGTCGAGGGCGGTGCATGAAAATGAGTGCCATAGGGAATCGCGCGTGCGTCAAATATTGCCGTCGCGGTCATACCAAGTGGCAAGCTCACGATCAATCATGAAGCCATTTGGATAGTACCATATTGCCATAAAATAGGGTAAATATGAAGCTGTTCTTCGACAATTGACAATTGGTAACGGAGTGTTCGGTCTCTTCGAGATGTTTCAAATTGGAGAATGCGAGGTGTATTTGAACCATGTATAAACTCTAACATAAAGTTTATAGAGGAAATCGTATGTGAGCAAAGTAAAAATTGGAAACGCGCTTAGTTTAAACCACGTCTCACTATATTGAACATGGCGCTACGGAGTCGCACTCCGCGGTATCATTTAAGCGTCGTTGAGAGTCTTTTAGAAAAAGCCATTTTTTGATGATGTTGAAAAATAGTAAATCGCTGAAACCCCAAAAACCAATTTCAATGAACATCACATGCACATTGGACGTATAAAAAGTTAGCTCTTAGGGACATCAATCAGATCAGCGTAGTACTGATACTACGTATTAGAAATCGAAAGTAACTTAAACACAGTTTACGATGCATTTCATATAAATAACGTTTAAAAAAAACATCTAAATCACATTTGAAACCGAAAGAACAAAGGTTCTGCTAATTAATCTATATTATGTTGATAATTAATATTTCTAAAATACCTAGTAGAAAAAAACCGTAACAGTGTTGGCACTTCAGCCGCCTTGCAGTAGTTTCGTATAATTTCTAAGTTAATTTTGAATCATAGTGATACTCTACGTGGCAATGAAAGTTATTCCGTAGAAGTATTGACGTTCCTACATAAAAAATCGACCAGATGATTTAAATAAATAAAGTTCATAACCGATGGGCGCAACCAGTAGCTTCCAACAACCGGATGTACCATACATCCTTGTATCGATTGTGTATATATAGTAAAAGCGACTAATACTTTATCCAGTGTTTAGAACACATGTACGCATGCTCACTCTGTCGATGACCTTCTCTTTCGTTCTTATTATAACTATTTCTCATTGGTCAACATGAGCATGCCACTACATAAATGGCCGACCCCAGAAATACTTATTCAGCTAGTGCACTATTCCCCTTTGTCGATCGTTTTTTCGTAGGCCATCTGCATAATGCTAGTATATAGAACGCCATTATCGAAGCTATTGCTGCTTGTCTTTCGTCTCACGGCCTCTTTCCTCTTCCATGTATGTATTTTTTTTCTTCTCTTCTATGTAATAGCAGCAGCTACTCTGCCCGCGCTGTTACAACTAGTAGATCTAGCCCTGCTTGAACACGCCTCGGCCGCAATCAGGCGGTTGTGCTGTTGAGGAACCGCGTAGCTGCGCAGCTGGTATAACTGGAAGACGTCGTTTTGCCTGTCTGGCTGTATAGGCTTCTCTGCGCGTGACCATGGGGCCGCCCCGTGGCTGTCAATGACAGCCTATAGAATTTAGCAGCAGACGGCGCCTCCATTGTTACAGAGGGAGAACAGGGCGTCGCCAATACGACCGCTGATGGTGGTGACCAGTTGTTCGTCGGCGAAGCGAAAAAATTGCCGAAGCGGCGAAAGTAACAACGTGGGCCGCTGCCACTGGTTTTGGCCTGCGGGCGCCAAGTAACGCTTACACTTGCATCATGCGAGTGAGCCACGCAGGCCAGCTAGACACCGTTAGGAGCACGAGATCTAAACAACGGTCACAGTAGCAAGAATGGCAAAGAAGGCTTCCTTTAAATCTAAAGTCGATCTACTCACTTTCTTTGGCCATCCTCTATGGCGCCGTACGCCTCCTCGTCCATCTCTCTGTTACTCAGTGCCGCCTCGCCTCGAATTAGAGGTTTTCAAACGAACGACCAAGGGAGCGTCTAAGACTAATCCTTGCTCATGCCGTAAGTCGCTTTTAATAGCGTCACATTCTTTTTCTTCACTACGCTCGCGTTAGTGTCCTGAGCACAGAGTAGTTGTATTTTAGGCCAAGGCCAAAGTTGCTAAAATGCACCACGACGCCGCTGCCTGCTCCCATTCTTTAGCAATTTTCGAGAACTCTGAAGCACTGCCTGTTCTAGTGATTGAAGCGTCTTGGGGTAACAACATAGAGGAACCTGTCGCAGCTTTGGAGTTGACAACTGTCTGCAGTGGTCAAGTTAGAGGGCGGCATTAACGTCGATCGCGCTGTTACACAGCCACATCGGGCAAGACAGTGAGATTCTTCGATGCGCAGGTTACAAATTGGACACTTTGTAAAGCGAAAACACAACAAAACCAAAACAGCGCATAGAGGAGAGTCTTATAGAGATACGATCTTCTACTGCACGATCGGCTGACGCAACAACGCAACTTGGGTCAATGCGCGACAACTTGAAAGAGGTGAGGATCGAGGCGACATTTTTACGCTCGTTGGGACTGGACGGTGTCATTGAGTTGGACGACGGCAGCAACAGAGGGCACGAAAGTGAGTTAGAAGTAGTAGAAGTCGCTTTTCCTTTCCCATTTTCCTTCGGCTTTCCCTCTTTAGCCCAGTCCGCGCGCGTGGTTATTAGTAGTACCTTTAGCTGTAGCGGTAGGAGAGTTGGTAGTGGAATACTTGTCCTGACTATTTCATCCTAGGTGACTGTACACCGTTACGGAATTGGCCGAAATTGAAAAGTTGAGAGTTTTCGAAGTTAGTTTAGCTCGTGTTTTAATCTAACCTAATTTTCCTGTGGGTCACCAAAAATGTACAATGGTGTTTTAATATCTTCTCAAAGAAATAATTTGTTTTTCGATTGTAACTCGAACAGGCATCTCCGACATTGCCCACTGGATTTGCAGATCATGTAAGACTATTAGAAAAAAGACAGAAAATATTTTAAACATTATCGGCCATCGAGGAAATTTTCGAAATAATGCAGAGTTTTATCGCTAAAACCACACGCACTCACTTAAGTAAGCTATTCATTATTCTACTGAACATTTTTTTATATTGCACAAAATGTTGGCAATACGCGACATAGCGAAATCAACACTTTTCATCAGTGTCAATTGGATCTGCTGATAAAGACTTGTAGTAGTAAAAAATACGCCCCGTGCATTCATACGGACCATATCTTGTTAACCTGCTTTGTCGCTCAGAAAGCTAAGTTTCGGGCTGTAAAATCAAAAGATAGTAGTTTAAGTCTCTCAGCAGGATACTTTCATGCCTCATACGGTTAAATTAACACCACGATTAAAAACGGTCATTATAAATTACAGTACAGAATTTACGTTTTTTTTTTTTGTACCATTCGCGTGGTTTTCTTCAATAACACGTAACACGAGAAAAATTCCGTAGCTAGTATTGGTCTTATCGGTAGGATGACACGTAATATAGACGTTTGCTCGATTGTAAATACTGTTCCGTCAAAGCTTCAGATGGTTAGCAGCGTCAACGGTGGCGTGGCCACATCCGACCAGATATCTTGCTCATATCCTTACAAAATGTTATTTTTGTGTGTAGATACAGCACGCTTTTCGAAATTCGCGACTAAAACTCTATAACATACAATAGTTCCCTATGATCCATTTAGTTTCTATGAAGGTCAGCGATCGGTGGAGCTACTAGGGCATGTTTCCGGTCAACAATCTCTAGGGAGTTTTAAAGCTTGCAGAACACCCCTTAAACAGCGTCGATTTGAAGCACTTTTTATTGAACAATACCCCAGTAACCCCCTGCTGGGGTTTCGTTACGTTCTTGGCATGGGCCAAAAAAGTCCTTCGCACAACATAGGCTCCAGCCCACATACCCCTTCGCTAATATCAGGAACAATCATCTTATGGGAAGCTTTCTTTTTATAACAAAATATTCACTATCTCTCATATATATTATCTATATAGTTACTTAGAGGCTGCAACGTGATAGAAAAAAAGCTCCGCATTTCGACTATTCTTCAGCTAATTAAGCTTTTTCTTGTATTGTTGCTCTTCAGCTGTGAAAATTATTTAATCGCAATGCTATATACTGTCTAATAGAACAGCTACTATTTCAGTACCTTTTAACTGACTCTAATTTCCAAAATGAAACTTCTATAGAGCTAGCTTTCAAATCATAGAGTATTCCTAAATACTTTCATAGGCTTGTTTTGCTTCCAGTTTTCCCTGATAAGGGTCATGTATAGCAAGAAAGTTCACGTATCCCACATTAGGGTTTAGCTCATTTGCCTGACATTAACATGAGATGTATTTCTCATAGAAGTAACTGATGATCTCATTACAGCGTAATCCTTCTCTAAGTTGATTCGTATCAGAGGACAAAAACCAAGCTTTTATCTAATAGTAAGTTAACAACGTACAAGGACCACGAGCCACGTCGAATAAGTCCTTTTGCATTACGTTACGGTACAGCAGCCGGTAGGATAAATCGCTAGTCCAGCGCTGTGGATCATGTGCTTTACATTTTAACAGCTCATAATATGGATGAACTGTTGATCTCAGCTAAGTCATTTTAGGGCTTTGCTATGTGCGAAGCTGTCAACTCCTAGCTCATTTGAACGAGTACATATCGACCGCGTTAGGACGAAGTCTGGTCCTTGCCACTGTTCTTATTTAGGAGATGGTTACAAGTCGGGTTGTTCCTTCTAGATTTTACGGAGTTCATCTACGGTTCTTCTATGTAAAAGTTGAGCTATATTATAACTGGCCGATGGCTACTTGTTAGGCAATTCAGCGGTACCTGTTTAAATGGGAGAAGCAAAGTTGATGGATCCGCAAGGACTCCTCTTTCTGTTCTTGATTACGGCATATGACCATTGATTTTTTTTTAATCGAGCGAGAGCCGTTAGCATATAGATAAAAGGAATTATAATTACAATGTACCATCTAGTTGATAGTCCCAAACTGCAGTCAACGCATATATCTGCATCTTTGTCAGGGGATTTACAAGCAGACTCGGTAAAAATACGCTGAGCCAGTAAAATATACAGTACTACTGTATAGTAATCAGTTTTTCATTGAGGGTCGATTTGAATTTACAGATTCAGGTTTACTGTTGAGATTTTCAAGTATCCACACTTGTTAATGGTGTATGGTTTTTTTTCTCAAGACTGCCATTCTTAAATATCCTAACGACGGGTGAGTCGCCGTTGCGCTATGAAATCAAATCAAATGGAGGTTTACCAAAAAAAAAACTGCATTCAAATGGCGCAATAACTCTCAAGGTTTATAGTATAGCGTCGCATTCAAGCTGATGATATTGCCCATGACTGTTTGCAGTTATCTTTAAATGTTTATTCTGATCCAAATAAATAAACGAGGGAGGGTAGCCTCAGCGGCTATTAATATCTATGGCTAATATAAACGGTTAAGTGGAATACCAAAAGGTACTATTAGCAACCTTATACTTCGTTTTTTTCTTTGTTCACAGCAGAATCTACGTCAGCTGAAGTGGCACTTTACTCGTTATAGCTGTGGGCCCGCAAAAATCGTACCGTCAAAAAACAGCCGTTCTTCTAGGTGAGGCAAAACTTTATAGCTTTCAACTTAACCATACTTGCTATTGTTCAGTTTGATAGAACTCTATGTTCAGTCTAAAGGCCAGATGTCTGGTTTAATTCTAACGCCGTTCCAGACGTAAAGGTTTAGAATTCCCTTTTTCATTGATAGAGACAGTGATACGGCGCTCCAGCTGCTCTAGAAATTCCAAAAAGGTACTGTGGAAAATATTTTATTTAGAATTTGATTGTTATATTAAAACGGAAAAATGGTCTCGTATATCACTTAATAGGCGATTATTCATAGTATCTCTCTTACAATTAGAAGAACATTTATTTCCCGTGAAAAATTCGTCTTGATTAGGCAATAGCCAGTGAAAGTAGTGGCGGCTGTTAAATTAATTTTTCGTAATTATTCCTGTTCCCTTTGGCCTTTACTCTTCTAAAATTGTTTGATTGTCAACATATTGCATGTCCGCTTTGATCACTAATTGAATACGTTTCAAAGTGGCAAAAAAATCAACCCCATTATTGTCTGATTGCAACGCCTTCTTGACTCTTATATAAATAAATTCCTTGAATTTTACCTCCTCTAGTTAAGTCGTTAGCTGTTCTTTCAGACCGCTGGCCTCCAGTACGAAATAAAATGTCTGTACGTTTAAATACCGATCTAGAAAACCACTGACGGCCATACAGAAACCTTTGCTCTCCTGCTGTGCTTCGCAACAAAAATCTGAACTTGATTAGCCTCCACAGAAATGAATTGCTGAATCGCCGATAGATAAACAAACCGTGTGTAGCCTGCTACGCTTGAATCGCTATCAGGGACGTCCTTTATGTTCGGCAATTAAGTATTCGAAGCAATGAGCTTCGAGTTTGCTACTCAAGCCGAAAAGGTCGCGCACATACCGTTAAAGGGTAGATCCGCATTAAAAGGAAGCAGGTCTATTGTTGCTAATGTTATACCTGCATCTGATTTCTATGTCACAGAGGACGGAATATGACCCGCCTCGATAGTTTAGTTATAGGAGATGCGAGCCGATTGACTGCGAGGAGCTTACCTACTGTAAATGTTCGAGCACAGCGGCTTCGTTGACGAGAGCCTCCATTAATTTGCCTTTTCATATCGCTGAATGCATAGCTGTCTTCACTTTCTTCGATCGGGAAATCGGGCTTTGTCACCCGACATCATAACGAGCCCATTCATTCCAGCCCACAATCGAACTAGTGTTTGAATGTATACCAAAACCGTCATCCGCTGGCCTATACCAAATATGGTCGTATCAATGAATGACATTTGATGCAGGAAACAATTAACCGTAGACAAACTTTCACAAACCCTCAGAGAAGTATTCCTTGACTTGTTATATTTTAGCACTAGTTGGTTTCGTGATTTAGTAAAATTTTAGCTTGAAGAATGATCATAGGAGCATAATCATCATCATCCGATTAAAAAAGCAAACGAGCTAACAGAAAGCCGTTATTTATAAAGGCCCATTTCGCAGTCTCGAATGAAATGAATCAGTATAGGTTTGTATATTCCTATATATATATATATATATATATATATATATATATATATATATAGGTTTGTATATACATATAGAACGGTATGTATCATTTAGCTAAAGTCGTTTATCTTCAAATTGTTAAATTAGCAAAAGTGAACGCACTACGATACACAGTGACTAAATGATAATAGAATAAATGACTGATGATGATAAATAAATGACTAAAAGTTTTCATCCGCCTGTACACTCTGTAACATTTGGTTCTTCATTCCTCATATAGTTAGGTGATTTGCCAATTTTGATATATGTACTAAAGGAAACGAATTTCCACCATTCCGTAATTTCCGACGCTCGTGAAGGAGCATAGACACGATGTCTATTTAATAAACCGGGCATAAACAAAATTCGTTGATTGTGAGATAACTGGCTAGTTGTGTGAAGCAACGTTTAATGGCAGTAAAAGAAGCGGCAGTCGAAACATCTCTCTATGAGTTTGTGAATCCATGTGTTGCCAAAGTTAGGTGTTGACCTATTTTACCGCTGTTAATGTTAATTTCTGCATCGATTTTTTCGCGTTCTTGATCGTTGTGCAAATTGTGCTAGAAAAAAAAAACAACTCATTTTACATGAAGAAAAATATTACGTTTTGTTTTGCGGAATTTTTATGATGGCCTGATTTCTCCTTTAATATTTTCCATTTTCGAGCACTCTTTTATATGGTTAATTATTAACTAGAATTTAATTATACCTTTCAGTGTCATGTGGTATATGGCTTAGCAACTTTTTGATGTAAAGGCGTTTTCAGCCATCACTGCATCGATACTAGCTCTGCTTTTCCAATTAGTTTAGCTACGTGTCAAAGGACGTACGGCCAAAAACAGCAACATTTCATCTATAAGATTCGTTTTTTCGCTAATTAAACGAAGTCGTTTCAAGCAACCGCAGCATAACAACAATATTTTCAGTTTATAGGAGGGAAACACTATATGTGATCACGAAATTGTAACTTGGGCCATTTATTTCAAGTTGACACGATTTTGTTGGGTTATTGAACAACACTAATAGTCCCATTAGCACAATGCGAGACTTTTATGGCCGTCCAAATCACGGTGTCATTAAAAAAAACAACTGGCAAGTGTGTGTTTGCCCTACACTTAGAGTACCACATTTTTCCTATTATCGTTTTTTTATGAACGACGAGCGTTGTTTATGACAGAGATGTGCGAAAAAAAAATGATTATTAAAGAGATAGAATCAGGGCGGTGGGGCGCTGTCTAGTTACGAAACGAATCAGGCAGGCTTTTAGCTAAACATTACGTCGATGAGTCAGCCATTGTGTGATAATTTATTATATACTTTGTGAACGCAATCGGATATAGGATTGGCAATTTACAATTTTCATCAAACAAATACATTCTGATCAAGAGTAGTAATACGGCACGGTTCCCCTATAAACAAACAACGCATTTCTTCTTTGTACAAACTTGATAATATGAGATGATAAGGAAACGGCATTGTATTTTAAACTTGCTTATTTGTACAATAAGAGACTACTTCGTGACAGCTGTCGGGAGACTGTCACGTGTACTACGAAACGATCCTAATTAAGGTATGGGTCAAATTTGACTAACCCAAATTAAATTCAGGTAACTTTTGCTGCAGTGGGTTCATATTGAAAAAAATTCACGGAGACGTCAAATTCATGCGTGCCATTTCGCTGTATACTGTACATTTGTAACCTAGATTATTATGACAGTTTTTTTTACAATGGCAACATGGGCGACCTGAAAAAAGCAAGTGATATGTATATAATGTCTAAAATGAACATCTGCATGATGCAGAAGATATAATGAACGATGTATATTAGAGTGGCTCGGTCCCAACGAAATGTTTAGGACTCAAAAATGGATCGGGTTGATGTCCTAGTTTTCCCTATTAACCGGACGAATGCCACTAATGTACCAGTATTTTCGAACATAGGACTGATTTAGTTTAGGCTCGTGCAACAGTCTCTGTCGCCCTCTAGTTTGATTTGTGTGGTATTAATATCGGGTGCGATGCTTATTTTTTTCCGCATACATCGTTACAGCTGGATTTAAGCTGACTGTACCATCAAAGTCGATTGACGAGATGATCCTGTAAAATCGTTTGATCAAACATTAAGTCTGTACATTAGAAAGCAGGAAATACTCCTCTGCCATCATAACTGATATTGGCTGCGGTTATTAAGCGACCATATAATGCCACGTCTAGTTGTGCACTTGGCCAAACATCGTATCGCTTAAGTTTTCGAAACCCCACAGCTGTCGACTCTCGTCTCGAGACCTTACGCCAGGTCTGGCTTACCAAGGCCCAAGGCCATGGCATCATGTGAGGGCTTCATGTCGTGCGTGACTTACCCTAATGATTTCGCCTGCTACCGTTGCCCGGCGGACGGAGTTCGAGTGTAAGGGAACGTTAGTGCTCGCCAGGGGCAAAGAGGAGGCAGCAAGAAAGGGGCACGATACGGCAGGCTGGACAGATTGAGAGTAAGGGGGAACAGACATCCGGGATATAGGCTTCGGGCGCCGGCCGTGATCGTCGTGTAGTTCTAGGGGCAACTCGAGCAGACGCAGGACCGGCAGAAGCAGCAGTAGGACTTTATGAGCTCGACACGGACGTGACACTTTGACCATTCCGAAATCCGTCCATTCGCCGCTCCGCATTCGACAGGTCTTTTAGCATACCTGCTCTGCAACGAGTCCAGAGCGACCCAGCTAGTTTTACCTAATCTGCAACTGTTGTCTCTATTTTACCCTTGGAACTAACTTCAAAAAGGAATAGAAGAACTTGTTTCTGTTATTCGTAGTAGACTAGCAGCTATCCTATGCATGCAGTCGACATCAATATGTAGGTACGTAGACGGCAGGCGTCCTATGGTTGCCGGCGTTTCGTGTGACTGTTTACAGAATATACCATAGACGAACCAGAGGATAGCTACTTCCTCTATCATCGTTATTGTTATTTCTACCATCTGCCTCTGTGCGATAATAGTCGAGTTTGTTTTCGAATGAGAGACCCGTCTGGAAGTTCCTCGCTGCCAGCATGATCGCTCACAACTGTACCGCATAATTGTCCTCGTCGTCGATTGAACCCAAGCATATCTATGGTCGACATAAATAAATCGAAACATTTATGTGCGGGTAAACGATAGGATCGTAAACAATAGTTCGTTTAGTTACGGCTATGAATAATATACTTTCAGTCGATTTTGAGGGTGGAAACATTCGTTATAGAAACTAAATGGTGATAAGATACACTAATATATCGTTAATGGTAGATCGCTCGAATTGTATAGCTAGCTGCATGCTATATGCAGCAGCATCGCGGCGCACAATTTATAAAATTGTATAGTATTACATAGTAGCACATTCGTTTGTATATACTTTCATTTTTCTTTTTCATTGGTCAATTAAATGAATATCGTTAGGTTTTTACTTCCTGCCTAGTGAATGCTAGCTAAATTAGCGCTAACTATTTCAGTTCGACTTTACAAGATGATATCTTTATCAAGATTTAGATAATTCGAAATGCCCAACAAAAACCCAGTTCATACACTTGAACGATACCGTCGCTAAAAGGTTTGTTTTTTAGCTTTCCGAAGCCAACCTAAACAACGGTGTTGTTCTGACCAACGAACAGAGCTAACGGAAAATTTTTTTTTGTACCTTTCACTACTTTAAATACAAATAATACTGATTTGTCTGTCCGGACAAACAAGGCGTCTTACCGCCGCACCGTTTAGCTTTTCTTTGTACTGAAAACGTTTGAGATGCCTCTTTTCGTAAGGTATGAATTTGGGTACAATTAATTATTGCTTCAAAAGCTAGTCAACATTGTAGCCGAATGATTCATTTCCACTCAAAAACAAAACAGATATTTAGTAGGTTCACAATAGAGTATAATTTGACATTTAATGGTAACGATATACACATTTTACGCTGCGTCCACATTATTCTAGACATTATTAATGGCTGCCCAAGGAAACCAACATATTTCTATTCTTCCAGTATTGACCTTTTTTGTCCTGTAGACAAGCGCTATATTGAGGCAAATTACAAAGGAGCAAACTTCAAACCTGATAAGTTCCTACTGTCTGAAAATATCGTACTCTACGAACACCGGGCAGACGTGGCTAGCTACCTGAGAAGCATTTTTCACAAAGAACAACCTTTTCTTCAATGCTTTCTGGTATGTATTCACAGCTCCAAAAGGTGAGACAATAGTTTTAATTTCTTAGCGTCTATTTTTGCCTGCCAAAAGGTCTGTCACTCAAATCCTTACGGAACATTTTTCGCATATAAATTTCAAAGTTTGGAAAATAATTTCTGAAGAGTACGGCTTCGACACTGGCGAGATCATTAGTGTTGTAAATCCTGTATACGTTCGCTTTTGTGGGCTTTGAATACCATGCATTTTATAGTTTAACCGCCAATAGATCCAACATCCTAAGTTGCATACGCCCTACGTATAAACGTTGCGGGCCTAACGAATATGCAGAAAGAATGATGGATTGATTCTCTTGTCTGATTGACGAAGTTAGCCGATACCGGGGTAGCTAGACTCAAGCGCGTATGCAGCTTTCAACGAGCGGAACGTTTACCCCACAAAGAAATCGCGAGATCCGCCGAGACTACTTCACAACTTGCTGTTTTTTCTCCCCCTCTCTTCTAACCAGTGCTCAGTCGATGAAGTGTGCTCATTCTGTGCTTGCCACAGAAGCTGAAAAATTGCCAATGCGATGTAGCCGGCCGTCGTGTCCCGCCACAAAGTGAGTCTCGAAGCGTCGAACAACTTCGAAACTAAGCATCGTGCTTCTTTCAGAGCTAGCAGAATAACCAGCCCTCTATAAAACAACCAACTACTGCACCACCACGAAGGCAGAGCACATGCGGAAAGAAATAAATCGTCGCCATTACTATTAATAATAAAGCCGTGTGCGGCTACGTTTCGGTCTTCACTTTCAATCACCTAGTCACTAAATCTAGTCAACGCCAATCAAGTAATTCGTCTTGTGCATATGCACGCTCATCGCTCATTGGAAGAGAAACGCGATCACCTTACGGTCGTTTTGAATTGCTTGCAGGAGTGCTTGAAGGCCGCCCCCAAATCTCGGGGCTAACCCAGCGTCGTTCAGTATCTGGCGCTGGGGGGCGCTATGAGTGACGCTGGGGCTAGTAGCACAGCATTCGACACGCAGCAACCCCTGGAAGTGGGCAGTTTCATTGCCGAACACAATGGCAACGGGGGTAGCAGCCAAGAGTGCACGGATTACTCTGGGACTAAACAATAAACGAGACCCAGTGAACTCAATGCAGGTGATACCCCGTTAACTATAATAGGTTGAAAGCCAGCGTAGCCAAGAACGGCACGTATTACAGTTAGCTGTACTGAACTGAATAATGAAATCGAGTTTGACTCGAGAGCTGTGTCTGTTAAAGCGAATTATCAAACTGATAGCGGTGGCTCTGGATAAGCGAAAAGACTATTATTTAGTGGCTGGCAATTTCAGAAGGACTCAAATGAGGAATAAAAATGGGCCTGTTCTGATCATAGCTAGATGCAGTGATCATATGATCAATTAAGCGTCATGTCATTGTAAGATACAAAGGCCGTATTGAATTATCTTGGTTTGCGGTCTGTGCAACAGGCCGCGTGACGCCAGCGCACGTGTTGACGGTAGCGCGTCAGTTTAGGAGCGATCGCTATTTTTTTTACTTGGCAATGGAAACAAACGAGGTGCATTTTTTGTTACATTTGACATTTGTCAATCTCGTTATATTATTCAATCGCAAGGATAATTTACTAGGTAAACTACGAATAAAAACTAAGCTCTAAAATAATGTAATTGCAAAAACCACGATATTTCAGGACTGTATGATATAAGACAGGCCCCATTCTTTATCGCACACCTATTGCAGCATCGAATCATTCTCTTCTATAACGCAACGTCATCTTGCGTTTAGTCACTCTTCACCCTAGCCGTCTTTATTTAACTTTTCATAATAACCGTACGCTGTCGAAATCGCATTTTAAATAACGTAGATAAACTAAAATAAATAAGCAAAGACGATCTTCTCGCCTATTTATGCTGCACGATTTCACCTGGGCACATTGTCTGCGTGCCAATTAGACGTGTATGTGTAGGTTCAATAGGTAGTAAATAATCTTATTTGATGCTCCGATTATGATAAGGCCGACGAACTTTTTTTTCCTGCGGCGTTACAGCTTCAACCACCAACCTATCTAGGAGCTTAGTTCGGTTCGGCCGACAGGGCGAGGGCAAGCAAGTTCTATCAACGATTTGACTTCTCAGATCATAATTGAGTGACTTTCCTATCGACATTCCTGTTCCCTTTTGTCTGCTTTTGGCCGGCCTGCTTATTTCTTCTCACTTCATCCTGCTCCCTATCGTCCTTTTCTGGGTTTATCTAGGTTGGCCTGCTAACAGGTGCTGCTACGGGCGCCTCGATTTGCTCCCTGATAGGAAGAGAGTTACCGTCGCCTCGAGTAGTTCTTTGTGCCTTATTATTTGTGCTGCCATCGAATGAAATGGGAGAGCGAGGGCGGTAGTTGCTGTAGTGATGGCGAAGCTGGCCATAGGGGGTGAAAGTTGGCATTGCCTGGGCCTCGCAATGGCCTGCCCAGACTGTTCGTTTCCATTCTTCTGTTCGACATTCACTACACTTTCATCGGTCCTGGCCATGTCCTTCTGTCGCTACCTGGATGTGCCTGGGGCTATTGGGACGAGGGAACTTCAGTAGCGCCGTTCACTTTGCACCTCCCGACATTCCCATGCAGTGCCCTACAACTAACAGAACAGTAGACGCAGCAGCAGTAGCAAGTAGTGAAAAAGACGAGAATAATGTTCAAAAGAGAGCGCGCCTTCTGTACAAAGCCGCTTGCTTTGTTCCGATATCCTGCTTGGCGTATCCAGAGAAAAATCCTTTTTGATAAGTGTGATGGACGATACATTTAGAGTCGATTGTCTGTCCGCCCGCCGGCCTGTCTCTCCAGGGTGTTGCTGTTACTGCTGTTGCAGCAGGCTATGCCTGCCGTCAGCTTTGCCCACTTACAATCCCGCCAATACAAAGCAGGATAGACACTTTTTCTTATTTTGCCCTTTATTTATCACCAATAGGGTGGATCATACATGATGTCCTTTTCAGAAAAAGAAGAAGACGCGGTTTGAAGGATTTGAAGAGTGAACGCGGCGGTTGAAACAATCTTCACTGGCAACCCGCATGTATCTGATCTAATCCGGCATGACAAAACTCATCGGTGGCATGTAACGCTTACCAGTGCCCCATGAGGTATAACCCAACCTGGCAGCGGATCAGGATCCATACGAACCTATTGAACGCTGACACCTAATAGAACGCTAACAATACAAATACGGTAGGGTTGCTACAGCGGTATGTAATACGGTACAGTATCTCCTCTGAAAAGGGTACAGAATCGCAAATCCTCATTGCATCAATAACCAATATTAGGCACAAAGATTCAACCAAAGTAATGGTATTTCTATCATTGCATTGGACGACTCCGTTTCACGAGCAGAAAGCTCTATTTTCTATGTACATCTTCAACGGAATATTGAGGTGTAGCAAAATCTATCCGGGCTCAAAGTTATATAACAACGCGTATACACTGATTAGGTGAATTTCAGAATACGCTGCACAGAGCAACGAATAAGATAAGCATAAAAGTGTTCAATTTTGCTTGCGCATATATAATAATTTACGGACCCACTCTTTGCACCAGGGCTACGAGTCTATCTATCATATTGTCCATAAGGGCGCAGCAGCTATAAGAACTAACGCATGTTGCCATTTTTGCTGCAATGCGTATTACCGTATTAATTATATATTTCTCATAAATATTGCATCATTCCCTTGTCGCGATTGCGTGTTTTCCAAAGTACCTTCCTCTCGCCGTTGTACCTACTAAATGCTTGTTTCATTATGGCGCTAGGCAGCAGTTCTGGAACTAAACACGTGGGCTGTGGTTATGATTGTGGCTTAACCTAGGTGAACAATGATAGTAGTAAGTATTATTATCCTCAGTCTTCACAAGAGAGTGAGGCGCGCTCTCGAAAGTATTTTTGGCCTACTGCTCCACTTATAGACCTAAATGTTTTTCGTGTTTTATGTCTGGTACTTAAACCGTTAGGCCTTAATTCAAAAGACTTATAAATCTAAGCGCCGGCAACCTTACCAATAGGCCTGGGTGCTGTAAACATACTTGTAACAACGGATATAGCCTGCGGCAATCGCGGTAGTAAAAGGCCAATCTGGACAGCTATAGCAGCGCCGCAACCCATTTCGCTAACAGCGGATTTCAAATTTGCACGTTTAAGCTCTCAGCTGGACACATGGGCAGTGTAACTTCTAGTCTTTTCTTCTAGTCCAGAATATAATACGCCGCGTAAGGGATCGATCTGTTAATGACTGCGGCGGACTCTGTCTACACAAGCCGTTCCGACGCTTGCATACGGTTACTCTAGATATCGAAAAGGTCGCACGAGGTAACATTAGGTCTTTTCATGCTCCTTGTTTTTCACCTTGTAGGCTTTCGACTGTCGGATGGCCACTTCCACGTATTTAGCTGTTTTCAGCGTTTCTTATCAAAGAGGCTGTCGTGATATGATTATTGACGCCGTGGAGGTATGGTGGGTAACGTATTTGCCTGCTACATTCGTGGCATACGTGGCAGTCTGCGTTCGAACTTTACTTAGGTACCGGATGTAAAGCACGAAGCACTCAGTGACGCATTAAACCGTGGTTCAAACAGACAAACTTTCAAACTCTTACACTCAGGCGTAAGCAGCTGTTCAGATGGGCTCAAGAATAGGGATTTTGAGGATAACGGGCCCCCCAGTAAAACATAACGATGTTAGACATATATGGTCAAGGATACCACAAGCATTGCAGAAAATTAGTACCATTATGCACCAACGTGAGATGCACAAATGACGAACGATTGTCGCCTCGTGCTGTTGTAGAAGTTCATCCTCTTTGAGCTGGATTTGCAACAAAAACACTCGAAGGCTTACTAAATGTCTCGGAAATGATGATGTAGCTTGAGTTTGCAACGCTCCTAGGCAGAAGACTTCATAGAGGTCACAGCGGGTAGACGCTGAAATGATGTTGGAAACCCACAGCACGCATGGTAGCAATGGCAACGATGTTGTCTTCGTTTACTAAAAGACTAGTCACAGACTATATGAGAGTATGGTGTAGAAATAATCATTATATTACTAGTAATGTAATGATTCATTCATATTATGACGAGAGCTGCTAATATTGCGACTACGATAGTCGAAGTCCTTTATATTTAGTACAGATTGTTAGGCTAGTTAGGTGCGTATAATATTAAGGTGAAGGACACAAGGCCGAATGAAAATAAAGAACCAAACATGGACATTCCAGGGGGAAACATTGTGTTCTCAACACGCGCTGTGCCTTTTGTATCACCTAGATAAAGCTCCATCCGAGGCAATCAAGTAAGAGTAATTCCTTTAAAAGAAAACCTGACAAGATGGATAATCTGAACAAAAAAATGAGAGTAGAAGAGGCACCTTTAACCGCTGGGAAACATTACGCCACCAAATAACTTTGTACCTTCTCTGGTTTTTGCTGTGCCAACCAAAATATTGGGCGCACCATGTTATAGGATATATACTTAGAAAGGCTCAAAAATGTTTACGACTAAATCAACAAGCAATAATCGACAAAAAGAAACAACCTAAAAAAATAGATCATCTGTTTCTCAGGGTGCTTAACGCAAGATAATACAGATAGACGATACTATAGCTGAAAGTTTGTAATAAGTTGAAGAACGATAATACAAATATTTATTTAAACTACTTCATTCAAATAGGACAACTTTGCATTGTTTGCTTATTGCTCTGATGATAAAAAAAAAATTGGCCCAAAGAGATCGATACCATAAAATTTGATATGTTTTCTTGATTTTCTTAGAGGACGAAATTGTTGATGAACATCTATGTCCGTATTCCAAGTTGTCTTCCCGTTGACGGTATACATATCTCAAACTTTTAATGGATTTAACCTCGCCACCCTCCGAACTTTTAGACATACACTGCAGTTTCTACGAATCTGCGATACTGCTCAGAGTTACGCTCTTTTATTTGGGCAGCATGATATACACGTAATATTTGATAAACTTGAATATGTCAAAATTGAAGCAAAGTTTGGTCTGTTGACGTACTACGTAATGCTTCGTCTTCCTTTACAGACTTCGTGACGAGACTGGCTATCTAACAAAAGGCCCAGTAATTTTCAAAGAAATGATTTGTCGGTGCATTTCATTATTTCGGGTATGATGGCACGAAATAACGGAAGTCGCAGTACTGGCAATGTTGTTTCTTCAGAATCATAAAGAGTACACGTTACGTTCATTTCAGGGCCTGAAGTGTTCAACTGAGGCTTATAGTCAATGGAACCATATCTTAGCCTGGTGCCCGATCGTCGTCACATTGACTCGTCTGATTTGGTATTCAGTGAGTTTTGTTGTTGACGGAGTGCGGATTTAGAAATATAGACGACAAGCTGCCATGTCCTTAAAAGAGAGTCCAGCTTGAGCTCTTTCGCTCGAGTAGTATCTCACGCAATGTATTCTATTTTTTTTTTTTATGACAACGCAGGAAATAACACTGAATTGACTTAATCAAAGGGTATAGCAGATGGTTCGTTTAGACGCAAACTGGTTGCCGCATTGCGCGTCGCTTATTAACGTATGTATGAATGTTTACGTATGAGTTACATAAAGCAAAATTATGGGAACGGTGCGCCATGTTAGTGTATTACACCAACTCGGAGCGTCAATTTTTTAGGGAGGTCTAATTTTGAAGGTCATGTATCTATATCAGGAACTATATCAGAGTAGCTATATCTTTATCGATTATCACTTACTGACAACAAAAGATCACTCAATAATGCCATCTACAAAGTTAGGTAAAGCAGTGGGATCGGCAAAGCATATATATATATATATACTTATTTCGTATATAAATAATATAAAATGTTCCAGAACACTGATTTTTATCTGAGAGTTTCTGAGAAATCGCCCAATCAGTAAATGTACATACGAAATAAAAACTAATCATTACTTCTCGTCGTCACATTTATTACTGGCTTTAATGTAAGGTACCATTCGCGATTTCACTTCGTTTAATATAGTGAACGAAGTGAAACCGCGTTCACTCCTTCGAGAGAGCTTATCTTTTTGGCACTGGCAGAGTATAAAACACTTCGAAAATTTCTGATCAACCCCGTAAGGGCTTAAGGTGGTGAAACGTTGCTTGAGTCAGGGCGGAGCAGGCGCTTGCAATGAAACGACTGGATCTACATTCTCGATCAGTACAAATGAAGTACACAAATTAGATGTCGCAAAACGTCACCCAGAAGAAGCTCCCTCAGCCACTCTGACTCAGCGACCCCATTGTCGCTATGACGCGCCTAATTTGGGAAGATGATCAGTGAAGGAAGCTCCAATACATATCGAAAACAGTTTCTTACCGATTTTTCTCTAACCATGAAATAGATTAGTCTACTCTTATTATCTAATTTTCATAAGTATAGCTAAATAAAGAAGACTTTTTTTTATTGCTGTCGTTGTTGTAGTTGGTTTGTAAGTCTCAGATTAGCAATTCCTTTGTACGTGCTGCGCGCTTTTAATATAAGCTCCACAGCGACGCAAAATGTTGCTGATTCAAGGTCTCTTCTTATTATAATCTGAAAAACAAGTATAGTATATATATGCAATAGTATAAGTGATTTGCGATACCATTATTTGCTACGATATGATATAAGCATCGATCTATGTGCTGTGGTACATTACATATGACCCACACATCTGAACCGCAACTAACTGCGCAGTTTGTAGGAGCAGCTTCGTAACATTAAATGTCGTAGGGATATTTCTATTATATGATCCATAGTTGGGTTTGTCTCACATCCTAAAACGGCAAGATATTTCCAGCTTCCCTCAAAGGCCACTGACAAGCATCTTTTGAACTCTAGTAGCAACACCTACGCCAAGTATCATCCATACTGGGGTACTGCGCAAGAAAAAGCGTTATAAAAATCCTTTTTTGTACCAAACCTTTACTCGCAACCTTCGATTAGTCCCCACGGCCAAATCGAACACAAGAACAACAACAGGCTAACACCCCAACGCAAAAAATCGATTGCTCTAGCGATGTTTAATTTCCCTGCGATGTCATTTGCGAGACTACGACTTTAAGAATCCCTGGCACCCAGGAACCGGCTCGCTACCTCAATTTTGCGACAGTATAAAAGGACACATTCGAGAATCGTTTACATTAGTCAATTTGGTCGTCTTTTCGCGCAATTTGGCATAGCATCAGATGATGACCCAAATGTTTCGAAACCAAAAAGCACCCTGTGGATCGCATCGTGTTGGATACGTAAGGTGCTCCATCGTATAGCCAATACTTTGTCAGCTGTAAGCCAAACCTGAGTGGCCAGGAATGATGCCGTACAGTCGGCCAAGTAAATGTTACAGCCTATAGACTCTGCTTCGTCAAAACGCTAGTCTAAATAGAAACATTCATTTCAGCTATTTCATACAGTCCCCATGTCCTGCGAATGGAGAATAGAGAGCGGGTGTATCGGCGTCTGCCTGGCTTTTGTGTACTGGCACTAAATAAAGTTTATGTAGGTGTTGAATCTATATCGAATGGAATTCAAACAAATACGAATTAGTATATATTTAAAGCTCTTAAAGGCAACTCTAGTTGTTCCTACCGACAGAGTTCATCCATTTAAATGACAAAAAAAATTAGTAAGCGTCCAGTAAGTGTCCACATTTGAATATTGCGAGAGTTTTTAGCAGAAATATATGACCTACATATAATTGACATGATCATTTTATGCAGTCCTTTAGGATCAATGTCGCTTTATTGCTAGTGAAGCAACGTACAACGCATACGCATAGTGGCTACATCTCCGAAATCCTAGTGGCGCTGGGTCTAAGGCGGCCCAATTTAATATTGTCCCAGTTCTGTATGAGCTATCTCGTGATAACCTGACTGCTTCACCTTACATTGGCTAATTCTGCCGTTTCAAGATATGGAAACTTGTTTCTTTTTCATCCTCCATTCAGCTGTTGCTGCGTCATGACGTCGGCTGTATTTGAAGCTAGCAAAAAGATTTGAGAACGTCTCCGCTTAGTGGTAAAGAAGAACGAGGATTCGAATAGCGGGACACGCATTTCGTATAGTTTCTCCGGCACCGATAGCTGTGATTTTTCGTTCCGCAGATACCGATAATTCCGACAAATCTTATTTTTGCTTTTATGGAACGACAGGGCCAGCGTCACTGTTTGCGGGTTCAGGCATGACGCTGTAAAACAGATCATTTTCTCCCAATGCAGCGAACACATAGCCAGTCGAGCGGCCATTGTGCTTGCTGTACGCTATTTTATTTATTTTTTTATATTATATATTTAACCGGACTTCCTATTGAAAATTCTACCACCAGCATATTCAAAATGTTAATACATCCGTTTTCTACCGTATTTTACTTTTTTTTTTTTATACATGAACGCCAACTTAGTACACAAGCCTCGATTCAATTTAGGCAAACAGGACCGATTTAATGAGATGCATGCCTACTTCCCGGATTCCTGCATCGAATCGATAAAAACACGGACTCTACCGGTGGGTCCGTGCTAAGTTTTTTTCTAACTGCATCGTTACGTTGTTCGCACAACATTTTCGAAAATAATGAACCTTCAGTTGATCATTGTATTTCCTCACACCGTATAACGTTATTCAGTTATCACGATTGTTCGCGTAACAAGGACAGGCTGTACGTACCATGTACCATGAGAAATGCATTTATATTTGTCCAAAGACTTAGTTGTCCTGCTCGTAATCTTCTTTTCTAAGATCACCTATACGGATTATCCGCTTCATTGCTGAGAAGCAAATCTGGCCTTTTAGGAATGTTCCTGCCACAGCAGACAATTTTACTGTATCTTTTATCTAGCACTCGAAGCGTTTTTTAGGTGTAATCAGAGATATGGTAAACTAACGTGTTACGTGACGTTAATTATATGTCGCTAGCTCAGGAGTTTTCGTTAGGGGGTAAACAAGCGAAATTTGAGTAGGTGCAAATTCTTAATGAGAGATTCCTGCTACCAATGGCTGAGTATGCTTTTACTAAGCCTTTCGTTTCGCGAGCTTTTGTTCTCGCTAGCTTAATTTGCTGCTCTTTTTTTTTCTTCAAACTTTGTAGCGCAATTGCGTTTCAACATGACTAGATGATTATCTAACCTGGACAATACTGGTAGATGCACTTGCTTTGGTCGGGCAGTCAAATGGGTTTCCACACCGAGATGAGACACATCGCAGATATACGTCAATTAAATACAGTTGGTGCGTACCATACATTTAGATTATTTCTGAATTTATTGGACACGAAAAATAGTGAAATTTTACTTATATTAAAGTATAGTGAAATCTTTTAAACAGCTCAAGTACGGTCTTCAAATGCTCGCCGAAGATAGCTGCAATGGAACTGCCAAATATGGATCTAAATTTTCATTATGTTCCTGTGACGGTGTGTAAACGGTCTGAGGCCTTTCGTGGTAGGTGTGGCGTCCATATTAGCGTCGTTCTTCGTATTGTAACAGTGCATAGGCAGGGCCTCTACTCTACTAAACTCAATTTGCCGTCGCTGCAACGTTGTGTTCTGCTGTCAACAAGACAACGTTGCCGCGACCGAGATCTCAAAAATCTAAGGTTCCTTTCACTAGTTCACACTCGTTGGCCGACGGGAAGCAGTCAAGAAAATGGAACGAACGTTTGGCCATGTTATGCTTTTCACTGTTCACGCTTTGCAGGTCAGCCGATTTAGCTTCGGGCGCTCATTTCGTAAGGTAAAATTTTGGCGGTCTAGTAGACGATAATTTGGATACAGCCGACGAGCCTAGAAGCTTCAGGAAGAAGAAGGCAGAAAGTATTCGTAATCTAGATGCAGCCGTTGACTCGTAATAGACGCTTTAAAGTCGACCGTTTATTCTGGATCCGCTCGTCCTCCGCACTATCCTTTCTTAAAAGGTCTCTAGACGATAGCGTAGGTACGAGCACAGAGCATACACTAGCAACAAAGATAAAGGCAAACATAGGAGTTGTCTTTAGTTATCTTCTACCCATATAGGCTAATGCTAATTTCAACGGCTGTCTCTATAAAACGCCCGCGTGTCTGCCTTGGCGATGACGGGTTACGCACCGTAACCGAAGGAAGTAAACCGATGCTTCGCAGTTGTTTTCAATTCAGTCAGGACGAGGTCAGTCACACGTTAATTAGGGATAAATTTATACTTTGGTTACGACGTGCGTGCGTGCGTGCGTTCCGATAAATGAAATAAGGTGAAGATATAAGATAAGCTTTTCAAAGGTAGCCATTGACTGCGCAAGATGAAATTACCCGGATTAAGCGACAACGTTGAAGTATAATTAAGTTTAATCGTAAGAGCAGCTTTTAAAGTAATGGCTGTTATTAATAATATAACAGCAATAATCCATTATGGGTTCATTTGGTCCCTCAAACAGTGGTAAAGTAATTGGAGTAATAATGTTTGGTTCTCAACAACGCTCCCTTGGGATATCTAATTTCTCGAAAGCTCGTAACCCCATGATGGCCTAGTGAGTAACATATATGACAGGTAGTATTGGAGACACGTTGTGGTCTAGGTTCTAACCCGGGCATAAACAGGCTTTATTTTGTGATGGAAGCCAACTGCCTGATGGAATGCGTAACATCGATACAGGACGTAAAACTCGAAAGTGAACAATAAGAATAGAATGGAGCACTTTACATAAGAAATAGGGAATATGTCCCATGCTCCTCTTTTGTCTGTGAAAAGTCACGTTAAAAATGTGTTTTGTGATGAACTTCCGCTATACTTACCGCACCAATTGAAAGCATACGCCTGTACTTCTATTCATCTTTGCAACAAAGACCAACACAGAAAAAAACGAAGGCCATCCGCTCGTTATACAGGACTTACGGGAGAATCAGCCGGAAGAAAGCATTCTACTCGCACTGCTTGAAAATTGTTCCTGGATGGGCCCGTGTTTGCCTGTTACTTTTCAATGAGCTTGCCGATCCACAAGAGTCAAGCAACGGATACCTATGCAAAATAAGCCGTATTTAAGGGTACCAAGGGAATTTCCCAGTTGGTTACGACTTGCGCATTTGTTTAAGCTATTTTCAATACAGCTAAACAAACGTAAATACAACTGGAAATGTAATTACTTGTTAATAAAGACAAGCCACTAGGACTTACTGCTGCTACATATATAAGGAGTGAGTAAAGTCCCGGGTCAATAATAAAGTCCTAGGTTAATAACTTCGGGTGTGGCCTAACGACTACTTTGTTGGCCCGTTACACATACGTGGTAGAAAATGGAAGTGGATCTTTTCCATAACTATACTTGACAAGTCAACTAAAGTAGTAGTAACTTTCCTAATGGATGTAAAGAGGAGAGCATCACGCGGTCGGCTTATTACCTCCGAACCGACATACCGAATACCGATGCGGATTAAGCAACGAAAAAGACTAAGAAGCAATTCGTGAGACAGTCCAAGGTTAGGTGAATTGCTCAAGTCTTTTAGTCCACTGGGTATCGCTCATCTTTTCCCACCTACCAATCCGCGCAAAACAATGACCGCCGAGTCCAACCCGACCGATAGTCGGCTACGTTACGCAAACCTCAGCTGTTAGCAGTTTTCGCCTGAGCGGAGGTGGTCAGCTCCAGTCTCGCTGCGTATGTTTGTTAGTATACGTGTGTAGATGTTAGCTTCTTGCATGTCTGTGTATCTTCGTGCTCTGAATGTGTCAGTTGTTTCCCTGCATTTTCCAACCACTTAACCCTGTCATCGACGCCTATTTGCCACTCGATTTCTTCTGCCTCTACTAGCGAACCCACTAAAGCGTAAAGTCCAGCAATGAAAGGTCGAAGATCACGAAATGAGAAAGATTCCGGTTAGGCTTCGTTTAAGGCTAGACGGCCGATCTAGGCCAACCAACATGTACAGCAAATATCGGCAAGTCACCGGCTCAACAGCTCCCACAAGCGACTTCATCATCGGAAACTACGTTTTCGTTTTTCTACTGTGTCCCGAATGTCCAAGTGAACCGAACCGTATCGTAAACGCTCAACATTGGAGGGACGGCATGAAGCAAAAGGTCATGCCGTCCTTTCAACAATCAGCGATCATCGGTTTGTTAACGAACGTGCATTTATTCCGCCTTGGATCCCGATGTCATTGGGAATATTGGCGGTACATAATGCAGTGAGCCACCTGAAATACTGAAATGACTGCCGGTCGGCTTGAAGTTCACTGGTCATGAGTTAATTTTTGGGTGAGCGCTAGGAAAAGTGAGCAGGGGATACTGTGGGCGAGTCAAGCGAAGCACTGCTCGATAACTTTCGGTTCGGTGCAATGGCAAATTAACCATCACTTCTGCTCGGAGCACCATTTATCAAACGGGTAAATGGCTCTAATTTGGTCAGTCTTAGACCCACAGCCGTATGGTTCGCACATGCCTTTTTCGGACTTGGCTGGTTGCTGGTATTTTTCGGGTAACCCGTGCTACGTATGAAGGAAATGAGAGGAGCACGATGGGAGATAGGTTGAGAGTGTCGAAGGCACGCTTCTTTCTTTGCTTCAGATGGTGTTCCACTGCCTCATTTCCAGTTTCTCTTCTTGGCTTCGACTTCATTCGGTTTCGCTACTGCCATAGTCGTCTATCACATCTTTAACCGTCGCCGAGTGACATTTTGTGCCAGAAATTTTCGCTGCAGTACCCAGTCAAGGTGAAATGTTAACCATAGGGAGGTTGACAGCAAGAGTAGAGAGGATAAAAAATTAAAGTTGAAAGAAAACGAATAACCCGATGTCCCTTTGTTCCCGCGTTTCATTTTAACTTCGATAAGGAGAGGCCTATCTGAACTGCGTCGCCCTTCATTAGGACAGTAAAGTGTGACAGTACTGTCAAGATACGTTATCGGAAGAGGCAGCTTAAGGGTGATTCTGTCGCTTTTGGTCTGAAAATTTCGATGCAAAACATGCTTCTAGTAGTCGTTAACCAGTTACAAAAAAGGTTGATGAAATTAATGTAAAAGTTGAGCAAGATTGACACGTGAGTAATCAGAACATAGCCAAGGAACTAGACGTCCACCGCTAAGCAGTTTTGAACCATCGGAAAAAAGCTAACTACAACAAAGAAAGCCCATATCTGAATTGACGCAAAGTAATTGACTCGATCGTAGTTCTACCCGCAAGACCCCACAAGAACGCAAGCGATTAATCCTAACTAATGAGACGCCAACCACGTACCACAATGTTTTGGTGAAAAAATCATGGTCAAAACGGTAAAAGGCTCCACAATCTATAACAAAGCTCAGACAGATCCAAAAAAGGCGATGCTACCTATTTGGTGGAATTGGAAAGGAATCGTGTATTTTGAGTTGTTGTCGCCTGGGAGAACGATTGACCCGGACATATATTGCCAACAATTCTACTTCCACCATGACAATACGAGACCACGCACACCTTGAGGTAGCCGGCAAAAGTTATATGGAAAATCTTTACACAGCCGCCGTACAGTTTAGGTCTCATACTATTAGAACATCATTTGTTTCGGTTTAGTTTAACTTCAATGGAGGTATGCAAAAATTACTTATCACAACCAGAAATTACAGAAATTCTGGGGTGCTAGGATTATGCTGTTATCAAAAGGAGAGCAACATATTGTCGATCAAAATGGCGCATGTTTAGTTTAGTTATATTGCTTTAAAATTTAAAAAAAAAAAGTATTTGCTCCAATTTTGAAGCTAGTTTTGTGGTATCATCAGGAATATAGTTAAAACTGAAAGCTCGTTTAGGACTGTCCGTATTTTGTCCTTTTCATGTTCAGAAAATACAAGCGTCATATGAAAGTTCTTAATCAGTTTTTTAAACGTTGCGTATCCTCCACGCTTGCTTTAGTTCTTACATGGGCATTAATTCCCGTATCGTAATTACTACATTCATTACACTGCATCAAAAGCGCACGATATTAATGCAAACATGCGCTATATAGTTTAATTTGGAACCTGCGCACGTTGCACGGACATGCTTAACCACCAGAAGTAACACAGCCGCTCTAGGAACTTTTCATATACCATTAACCTATGATTTAAAATAAACGTTATCTAATAATATGATTAAAAATTGCACCCACGCCACGCCACGCCATCTATCCATTCACACAATGCACTAGTACCAATTGTTACCAAACGATTAACAAGATTGTTCATAGCATATATATCCAGCTGGTCACACTGGATTTACCTGATTTAAAATACGCGGAATGTGACACAGGAGCAGTCATACAGCAATGAACATAAAGCGGGGAAGAAAAAAGTAAACACCGAGCGCTTCTCTGTTCATTTCGCGCTTTGCCACTTCTATAAACGTCCTTTGTCCTCCGGGCGGCCTAAACTTTTATCCTAGCCGTTCTTCGCGCATTATTTAGTTTCAGTGCAATTCTTTAAAGTAAATTCCAGAACTCACTTGAAAAACCGGATTGCTTTGGTCTTTTTTTTTCTTCACCAGTACAGCCTGCTGTTTCTGCTGTTGCTGTTGTTACTCCCGTTTCACTATCATGGCCTGTGCCATAACGCTCCTCCTTTCACTATCCACCGGAACCATTCGGACGATTAGGCCGCGCCGGCTGCCAAATGTCGTCGTCCTCGTCGTCGTCCTCAGTATCAGGCATCACAGGAACAGTGGCAGTCGGCAATGACAATCCCAATTCAACTACTACAACCACTTACACTACTTCAGAAAGAAAAATTAGGCTGACTGAGTGCGATTGGCTCACCATCACCCTCAAGTCGTGATAAGTGGGGGATTAATGGAGTAAGGAGATCCTAGTGGATTATGGGCCTTTTCACTCGAAGACAAAAAGGAAAAGACGAAAAAAACGAAATGAAGCAGCAGTCCTCGAGAAGAGTACGAAAACATTGAAGCGTATAAGGAAACGACAACGATGACTCTAAAAAGACAAAGCCACCGCGTACTCAGGGCCACAAACCCGGACGGAAACCGCAGTGAATGGAATAGCAGATGACGGCAACTCTAACGGTCCGCGTAAGAAGTTGCGACAGAAGCTAGAGCAGCGGCACCAACAACAGCAATAGCGGTCATACTGAGCAGTACAAGAGATACTAAAAAAAAAAAAAGAGGAACAGCAAGAAAAAACTACGAAAGCACGAAGCACAGAAAGAAAGGGGAGCATAGGGTACTTTACAAAATCGAAGACCCAGTCATAGCAATAGTCAACATTTCGAGTTAGAGATGCAGACACCACGCGGCAGGGCATTGCTAAAGATTAGGGGGTATCAATATAAAATCAACATAAGATGGGATGCGTTCGAATGCCAAGATGGCAGACTGATCGAAACCCGCAAAGATGTTGAAGGCCCAAATAAGAAGAGCAAACAGCAAAACGTGATTTTCACGAAGACTTACGAGTCACCAACAGCCGATCGTAGTATAGTCTTAGTATAAAGGACATAAAGATAGAATACTGCATGCGTGTAAGACGATTCATTCAACAATGCAGAAACGTACTTAATTCAGTGACAGTCGCAGATGAATTCCATCCTCCTGATACCTGTGCGTCACTTGTGACTTTCGGATGATTTAAGGAAAATTCACTGCATTAAAAAACCTTTCAATAAAGGTGATGGGAAGCGTTGAGGATGTACAACATACAATGAGTAATATTACGAGTCACCAACAGCCGATCGTAGTATAGTCTTAGTATAAAGGACATAAAGATAGAATACTGCATGCGTGTAAGACGATTCATTCAAATATTCCATCGTTACTGTGTACAATAAGTAATGCAGGCGTGACGATGATAAAATGTGATAGTCATTGTTTCAATCCATTTAACCTGTCCTTGAAAAAACAACCAGAATAGATAACAGAAAAATGGCCCAGACGCACGTTCGCGGACAATTTGATCCTCGGCAGAAATAAGCTGTATTTTTTTAACACATTTTTTACTTTTAAAATTGTATTGTGCTATTTTATCTAAGATTTGTTCGAATTTTACCATAAGATTTTGAAAAATACTAATGATCCTTTCTCCTAGGAAAAATTATCGTGTACAGCAGAAAGCTTCTTTTCGTTGCCTAGATAGCTCTAGATTTCCTAAAAGCCTGCACATACGGATCCTCTCTTTGCTTCATTTAAAACTTATTAAGAGCTAAAACCGCCGAAACCCCCTGGTGAGCAGATACAACTTCGTCGTACTTCGTATTGCAAAAATTCATGAATCATACGCAAATTCAAGCCATGCTCACACCTTTAATTCCATTATTTATACACATATCCTTGACATTTGTGAATCAGCTGTCTTGCGCACCAAATACCTAGTAACCTAGTTTATGCTATCTGCAGAGGCTCCAATCGTGGCGTATCCGTGCAACACGATTTAAGCCTCATCGTTCCACAGTAAGTCGCATGTCGGCTAAAATAAATTACCTGCCATAGACTGTAGATATTTTATAGATACAAGGCGTCCCAAACACTTCAAATGATTACAACTTCCGTTTTCATTTACATAGAAGTACTTCAATAAACATTTCACTCAGTGTTGTTGTACATGCATAGTCGCCAAATTGCGTCTTGTAGATCTTCCAGTATCGTAGATTTTCTGGCTTAAATTTCATTTTTAAAATATTCTTACAAGAAGAAACCCTTTTGACGTACGGTTTAGGGAATCGTCAGGATGTATGGGACCGATTCGTTTACTCCAATCGTTTTGAGGATTTGAGTAAACAGTACTAAACATATATATTAACTAAATTGGCAACAAGAACTTTGCTACCAAAAAATGGCCCAGTTAAATTAAAATCAATACATTCTTTACGATACATGCTTTTTTGTTATTAAAAGAATGTATATATATGGACTTCATTACTTGGTCGTATTTTCTATTGAGTTTTTCAAATCTGTCAATCCTAGAGCCAAATATTACCGAACGAACACCCCCTAGCAATAACCTCCAAACACATTTAACTCGTTCGGTTGTCACAGTTCGTCGAAGGACGGCTACCCTGTAGAACTGGCACGTGCACCAGAAAACAATTAAGCCTCGCCTGACGTCATCGCTGCTCGCGTTTTTTCCGTATCCTCGTACTTGCAGGCCGTTCTCCGTATACGTCAGCCACCGGATACGACTGTTTTGCAGAAGTGCCTTTTTGGGGAGACACATCGACGCAGTAGTTGGTCGCAAGCCCCACTAGCAAATGGGCCGATCGTGTCCTGCTGTCGCTAGGATTCTCCGCTGCTCCTGATGGTGTACTCTCCCGGCGTATTTCGGTGAGTGTGAACTACCAGTTAATACGTTGTAAGAATTGTGGTCGGCTACTTTACAATGCAGTCACTTCGGCCGGCTGTGATGAGAAACACGAGCGGCTCTGGAAGCTTTCAAAACTCTGTTTCGGAACGTTCATGCAGAAAGCGATGTCAATTTTTTTTAGCTGTAACCATGTTTTATTTTGTAAGTCAAAAACAATCCCAGCCTACACATGTTCGTGGAGCTGGCTGTGTACGTACGTACAGGAGTATTTAAATAAACGATCCTTGCTGCTGGCTTTATGGCGTTAAGTCTGACAGAGCGTCTGTCTAGAAGACTGACGAACACCACTGGCACGAGCTCATGCACGAAATTATATTATATAATATATTGCAGTATACAATCTGCATATAGACAGCAGGTCCTCGGCTATTCGAATGTTGCCGGTGCATCGTCATCACCATCACCGTGCAACCTAATTGTACAATAATGATCTTCAAATAGCTATTTGCACGTCATTGACGATAACCATTGGACGTATCGCGTAAATCGGTCATCGGCGGGGTAGCCCATCGCGAATAGGGTGGGCACCAGAATTTTTTTGACTTGTTATAAAACTAAGCTAACTTCACGAATTACCCCCTACCAACTCTGATGTTCCTACGTAGGCCTGGATGAGGCAACGACTCTAGCTATGAAAATTCTTCCAATTTATGACGAACTGTTATTTAATACTAATGAGAGAAACGATGACAGCTGAACGTGAAGGCTTTCAGCATACTGAGAGGTCAGAAGGGACTAGATCGTTCATTAACTGACCGTTGAAGTTGAATTTCTCTATAGTCAGTGTATGAGATTGAAGCCATCTGGATAGTAATAGTAACGCAGAGATGGCAAAACGACCCAGCTGCCATGGCGAATCATTCATCCAGCTGAGAATTTTTTTCTAATTCGCCAATGGACGTTAAATTCGCTTGAGTTTGGCCTCGTCACATTGGAAACATGTGCTGGTTTAGCTGTTCGAGTACGAGTCGCCCCTTAACTGAACGGGCCGAACACTGATACATTTAACAGTTTACACTAATTTAGTAGCTCGATGCTCTATGACTATCTCACTCACCGTGCCATCCGAAAGGGCGAATGATCAAATCTGTAGACGATTCTCCATGGAAACATATGGTTTAGATTCTTTTCCGGAAACTATTAGCACCTAGCTGATTCTGCATATGTCGTTTAGCGATAGGGCCGCGACTAAAAAAAAAGGTTAGCAGATGTGATCGAGATAGGCGTAGAGAATTCCTTGCTCGACTTCAGTTCGAAACTGGTGCCAGTGTTTAACATTAATAAAAACTAATCTAATTAGTAAGATATGATACGATCTAGACTTTTCTTCCGAGCCTGATCCATCCGACTGAAACGCTTGTAGCAATGTTGGGGCATCTCCTTTTTGAGTGGGAGCAAAATATACGACCAAGCGATGTGAGTATATCCTAGCAGCGATCAAGTTGAAGTATCAAATCAAATGCCAGAATACACTTCTTATAATTTTCATAATTAATGTAGTGTAAAATGCAGGCAGACATCAATGTTGCTGAGACTTTGCTAGAACTAGAACGAGCCGATCAAGTCCGACGATGCTATCTGGATAATGGATTAGGAGAGGCCACAATAGAGAAATGCTACAGCATTGTCAATTGAAAGACTGGAATAATCAGCCCTAGCGTTAGATTCACCGCAAAAAAACAAACGTCCCGTCAATCGGTTATGCGCGTTGTTCTTGGTTCAACTTTAAACGCGTAATGTTAAGTTACATTCACAGTCGATTTCGTTACGTGGATCTAATGTCCACTTAAGGTCAGATAGTATTGTTATTATTGTTAATTGCAATTCTATATTACTGACCTATCTGAATTACAATTTCAGCCCCGTCCGCACCGTTCGAAGGTACCCAAGGGGTCAGCGTTCGTAAAGAGACTATATTACCGCTTCCCGGATGAAAGTATCAATGTAAAGGACACAAATCGTTTTTTACGGCAAACGTTTCTGATTAGGGGCCCTCAATAGCGTCGACTGACATCTTTAAAGCGTATACACATAAAAACAGGCAGCGGATAGCGGCCTTCGACGAAGCGTTTACAAATTTTCCTCTAAGATATTCATTTTCGCTTGCAGCGAGATCTAACACGATGCTTTATAGAGGACAACCCAAATACTGAGCATACGCTTGCATGGAGCGCGCTCAATGCCACGACCGAATGTGATTGTCGGCGGTGAATATGTCTTTTCCTACACTGAACCCATGCAAGCTAATTTGATCCAGTTTAACCTATTGTAGCCTCGAAAGAAATTGTCTTTTACCATGCACGCGGTTCCAAGCCTATCTCCGCCCGATAGGAAGAATACCTAATGACTATGGAACAGAGTGCTTTTGCTACGGACAATCTGGCTTTCAGACAGAACCATAGGCAATACGTTAAACTATCAAAGACTTCTTAGAAATACTGTGACACGTATCGTTAGTGTATGGATTTCTCTCTAACGATAATACTGCCAATGACCAAGACTTCAAATAAATATAGGTCTATATAAAGTCACTTCTTATTTTTTGATTTTTGTGAATAAATTTTTATAAGGTTATCGCTGTAATGAATTAAACGAGGCCCTCCAGCCCACCGTAAGAATTGACAGCCAATGATTTTGAATAGTTTATTTAGAATAAAGGAAAACCTCGTTTTTGACTCTTGCTTATATCGTTCGGGAACCTCAAGCTGCAGGATGACTGCTATATACCACAACGTTGCGGTTGCATAAATTCTATCAAGCTCCCCTGCACTCTTGCAGGATGACAGGACCTTGTGGACACTTTGATTGACGAATCCTTTATTGAAACAATCATAATTAAAAGCTCGGCCTCATTTCAATCAATTTCTTTTCAATATCGCTAACAACAATATAAAAAAGCAAAATAACATAATTTGTCATAGATATCTGTCTAATCATAAAGGAGCCGATTATCGCTTTATTTATGTACGAATAGAAATCAATTTGTAGAAATTTCAACACCAGCTCTATTTGCGTCGACTAAGACGAGTAAGTTAAACCTTTTGCCGGAAACAAGCGTTCCTTTCACTTAGATGAAAAGCATGGAAGACGGCACAGATAGGCGAATAGCTCAACAGCCAAAGGCATATGAGTAAACAGACGGCAGGATAGAGATGGTAGCGCAGAGCGAAACTCAGCTTTTCTCACTACAGAGATCCGTAGGAAAAATTGTACGTTTTTCAGTTATTTAGGCGTATAAGAGTTAAGAGTTGCACTAATTGACGTATCTACGTTCATGTATGTAGTACTCGTTGTCTCCGCTCTTATTCACGTTTATACCGGCGCTTAAGTGAATATCCTATATCTTTACGTTTCAACGTTTCCAGTCCAGTGGAGGCTCCAAATATTACCTTGCTGTTTAGCGTACTTTCCAGTTTGTCTATTTATTTCCCTCACGTGCAGTTCCGTACATCCTGATAGATCACACTTTCCTTCTGAGTCGCGTAACATCGAGCGGCTCCTAGTCCATTTCCTTCTGCCTTTCCTTTAGCCTGTGTGTAAGCCTTTCGATTCATCTACGACCGACATTTTCCTCGTCTCGTAGCAACGTCTCAGCTGTAACCTAATATATCACATGGGTGATCGTCGATGCTTCAATGCAGGCTGCGATCACTATGACCATCTTCACTAGATCTGTTATTCAAATAGCTCGAATCGTTGTTGTTGTTGTTGTTGTTGCAAGTTTTTAAATCTGCTTAGCTTAAAACAGGTCAGACGCAAGCGGCCCGCTTTCGTTTTATATTTTACGCTACGTTTAGCATGGAGACATCGGCGAAGAGCGCTTATCTTTCTCAGAGTGTAGCTGGCTGCGGTCGTTCGTACGAAAGACACAAAGCAAAAGGCGGAAGAAACACTTTCTCCTCCGGCCCGTTTCCATGACCGCGGCGGTGTGCACCGTTGCGAGTGACGTCAGACTATCGACTTTTAACAAACCATACTCAAGTAGCAGTGATACCATTTGAATGGTGTACGTGCAGTCATGGCGGCTGCTGCGGCAAAAATGCTTGTGGCGTCACTGGAAGAATCAGCATCAGCATCAGCGTCAATGTGAGTAGGGGCAAAAAAGAGTATTTTTTTTTTTGTTTGCCTTACCGTTGCGAACTGGGCGTGCTATGAAATGACGTCCGTACGTACACGCGCGGCCTACTTAAGTACCGATAACCGTGAAGGCTGACTATGAGGCCACACCGTGTGGAGCTGCCAGCCTTAGTCGTTGTAGCTCGGGCTGAGCGCCGATGATGAATAGCTAGCTTGAACGGGCTGTAGAGTAGAGACGGTTGCCGACAGAGGCGACGGTGCTTGAAGACGGGCGCTAGTGCACCTTCAGGAATGGATGATCGGCTTGAGATAATCTTATTCATTCCAGAAACTCCTTTTTTCTACATTTTTTTTTTGCCTTTTGCTACTCGGTGTGTTTTACGCACATTACTTATCATTGCAGCTTCATTCTTTCACTACCCATAGAGATAAGTGAGTAAACAATTGTCGGAACCAGCTTTAAACTCGATGAATATCGACATGGAAAAGCTGCTGGTGGTTACGTGAAAGGCGTCCTTTTCAGCGGTAACTTGCAGATAGTGATGTGAACGAGCGTGAATATTATGAAAGAAAGGTTAGTTCGTCCACGTTTATATGTATGCCTATACGTCACTCGGAATGTTTGATGTCGTCTGCACCTTATTGGAGTTTCTGCGTGCTTCAACGAAGACATTTCGGAATGGCGTATACATTAAGCTGATGCATTATCTGTTATTTTAATCGGAAATTTAACTTAGTGCCTATACCGTTCAGAATGTTTTTTTTTTAAAGTAAATCTATTCTTAAACTCTCGAGGGAATCTCAGGTAGACGTGAATTAAGCGAAATGAATAGGTTTGGAGTAATTCACGTTTCCTTGTTATGTTCAAGTTCAGGTTGTAGATGAGAAGTTTCAAAAATCCAAGAATACAAAATTGCCAAAAATCTAAAAGGTGCAAGAGTCCAAAAAAAATAAAAGGTTGACGAAAGACACTCTCCTTCCAAAAATGAATGCCAGCTTCTGCATTCCCACTTCGCGATTATGTAGGGGCTTTTTTGTGCCATCGTGATGGATTTTCCTTTGAATTTAATATCTGTTGTAAAACCTTCTTCGGATTTTTTGAAAGGTGGATCAGGTCTTTCAAAAAGGAACACTTCGATGTTGATCTGTAATATAATAATATTCTGAAGATAAGCCTTAATTCTATTTCATGTCCTTTTGTAAGTTTACCTCTATATGGCATGTGCACCCTAGAAGCATCATGGCCGCCTGATGCAACTAGTTTTTGAAAAGGATAGCAAGCATGCCCCTTGGTCTTAGTTTTTTCCCAGTTGGGGTTGGTGCTTGCAAACTGAAGGGCTAGTTTTTGTGCCGGCCCATGCGTTTATCCGCTACGTCTGGTAGCAGAGAAGAACCAGTTTTTTTTACAACTAGACGGCAAGCTTATTGCAATGAACAACAGGGGTTCGTTTTCTAAATTCAAGTGGGGACCAGTGATTACTGAATCTTTCCATATCGGATGAACGAAAATAAAAGACTTCTTTATTCCGACAAATTACAAAATAAAAATTTTGATACGGCTTCGGAAAGGAACCTTTACAAAAAAAGAATATCATGAAGCGAGATAAATTGGAGGAGGATCCTCGACACATGAAGGGCTCGAAAATTAATCAAGGCCATTTCTGTTACGCCTAGGCTTTTGATGCAAAAATAAAATGACATTTTAAAGGGGAGAACATCAATTACCAACCAAATCCTCTAGATAAGCCCCAACGCTTAGTTTATGTTTATGAGATTTTCTAAGCCCTTGAAATTTTTAAATTGTCCGCCTACTATCAGACCAGATCAATTGAAATCTTTTCTTCGTAGGAGATGGAAAGACACTTTAGCGACTTTACACGTACCGATGTTGCGTGCCTCATACTATTTAAAAAAATTATTTGCGGCTTAAAAATTGAATATTTTAAAAATTACTAGTTAATTCTTTAGATCCCGAATAAAGTTGCTATCCCGGCGTAGGTGAGTCTATAGAATAAAGATCACCACTGGGAATAATACTTCTAGTGCATGTACGATTTCGTTGAAGTATTTGCTTTTGTAGTCTACAAATAGTCGTACAGACAAGGCATCAAAAAAATTCTCCATTTAGACGCGCTTCTCTTTATATATTTATATTCTTGCGGTAAAAAATACAAGCAATAAACAGCTACTAGCCTGAATGCGGTTAGGACGTAAAAGCCCAAGCCGCAGCCAATAAATTGTGTGTCTCCGACCTAGGTTTTCAGAAGTTGGTGGCAGCGACAAAGCACGCGCCCCACCAGACCTTTAAGAGCCACCGAACCACGAGGCATTAAGACCGGCCAACGCTCCGAGGACAAAGAACACAAAAGCTAACGATCATATTGCCGCAGGAAACAGGCGGGTTGGGGTCCAGATCGCCACAGGCGGCAGGCTAGTTCTGATAGAGGCGTTAGGTCATAATCCATGTGTTCGCCGGTGCTGAACCAAAGACAAAAGAAAGCTTGACCAACAAAAGAGATCAAAAGGGTGCTCTGCGGGGAGCAAGCGGTCGTATACCGACAAGGTCGTTAGTTCCGGACCGTAAAGACCCCAATGAAGAAAAGGTACGTGCTATGACGATGGATAAAAGCGCGAGGGCGGCGAAGCTGTTGGAGGACCATGGCGACGTCACACAACCGCTAGGAAGGTGTCCAAAAACAGGGCACAGGGAAGTTGTATTAAGCACAGGAGACTATTCAGGCACAGAATTGCAAAAAGCGCAGCCAGAGGGGGGACCCGCGGATATATACATACACATACGTATCTTCAGGTGTGTGTATATAGCACGCACATACATATATTTATATATATATGTGTGTGTTTGGTCTAAATTTAAAGAGTGCATCGGATATTACATATATAAACAGTTTGTCCTGTAAATATATGTAAAAAAGTTTACTCCAAACTTTTTAATTACGAGTTTACGTCTTGGCTCTTTGGTTTAAGCTGACAATCGTTTACTAAATATTTTCAAGTACGTAACAATTTTGTTTTTGTCATTAATCATTGGTTGACTTTAATGGGAGACTTTATCTGAACCATTGCTTTGTATCATCCCTTTGAATATTCTGGGAAAGGAAAATACCTAATCAACTACTTTTTTCCGTTACTAAAGTGCTTTCAAATGGGGTTTGCTTTTTTCTGGTAGTCTTCGCTTTGTTCCGTAAGGTTAGCTGACGTTTATCTGTCCATCTGTCTGTCTGCCTAGTCAGGCAATATATAGCAAGTAGATCTATACACTTATCTACTGCATTCGAATAGGGTCGTCTTATTTTGATCTAAACGGCAGCGACAGTGGCAGGAGTAGGATCATATCGGCGTCCACTTACTCGATAGTTATCGAGGGAAAGGCATTAGTAAGCAGATTGCTCTCTGTTAATGTGCATCCACCTGTAATCTTAAGCGAACTGCATAATCTTTCTTCTCTCTGGCGCTTCTTCCGCTGTTGTTCAATCTGTTCCGTTATCCCAGGGCAGCGCAGTGTCAGCGGCGAATAAGCCGTTGCCATTAAAGATTTCCCTTGTGCTGCGACCGAACACATAGGTAGGGGCGGATTGGTTGGCTAACGTAGTATCTGGGTCAGCTCGATTGGCGTCGTATCCTTGCAGGAGAACTCGGCTGCTGCTGTCATGACTATAAAAGCTGCGGCCACTTTAGCTTTGTCGGAGTTGAGACGCATCTCAGTAGTAGCAGATTGTCTGTGAACCCGATCCGACAAAACCAACCCTCATCCTAGAAGTTCCTGCCTCTATCTTCCCATTAGCCTTCGTTCTCCTCTGAATTCTCCGCAATCCCTCCTAGCGCCGTACGTGCCTTAGCGGACACGGCGTGGCAGTACAGCAAACGGAGAACCAGTGGGGGCGGCCGCCGTACGCAAAAACAAACGTCGACTTCGACGGCTAGCCGCATACTATCTACCGTTACTGTTAGCCAGGCCAGTACAAGGGCAATAGACACAAGCATGAACCAGCTGGAATAGGATTGAGCCGACTGTGGTTCCATAGCTGTTGATATTTCTCGATCAGAGCCACAGGCGAATGAACGCCAGAGCTGCCTGCGTTCAGGGCCGGTTGAACAACTCGGCACAGTCTTTGAGCCGAAATAAACCAGGGTTGGCCCAGTGGAGAAGCATTAGTGAAAAGTTTGTTGCGTGTTCCCGCTCCTACAAAAGTGAAGAACGAAATCCTGGTGGAAAAACGAGAAAAGAGTGAAGAGGCCACCGAGGCCCTGTTCCTGTCTGCGATGCCTGTTTGCTTTCAACCGTCCGTGCATTCGCCGACGCTTAGGCGCGCAGGCTCTTGCAGGTCCTGAAGCTATCTAACGAGAAAGTAGAAGAGAGAGAGAGAGAGAGAGAGAGAGAGAAAAACGAGAGAGCCGTAGATTGCATGACCCTAAAGTAGGCATGTCGAATTAGCCTCGAACCAGCGGTGAATGAATGGTGGAAGAACCGGTGGGCAGATTACTTTGTGTGGAAGGCTGGCGACGGAGGCGCAAAACAAAATGTAATTGCCGCCGTTTGTTGCTGTTGTTCGCTGTTTCAAGATAGACCTAAACAGTTTGGAGAAACGCTGGAAATCTCCATAGCTACGTGAACGTATCCGTGCGCGTGCTATCTCGTGCGCTGATAACAATACTACCAAGCAGCATAATGGAGCTAGTAGTTCAGCAGAACTGAACAGAGCAAGATTACATATATGACACCGCTTCTAATTTCACGCGTCCACGCATGGTAGCAAATACTTCGTTAAGATGTTCTGATGTGATAATGTAGCCCTTGTTATAATAAGGCGCGCTAACATATGGTCTGGATAGCTTATAACGTTCCCAGCTCATCAAATATAGTTATTGTACTATACGTACAATTACGTAACGTGTATTTACTACACAGACAGACATGTTATTTTACCCGGGTATCACGTACACCTAAAACAGAAGTCGTTCCTCTATTATTACATCAGTATAACCTTCTATATTTGTTTGAGAACAAGTAATGTTTGATGCACACATTGGATCAAGCTACGTATCAGTTAGCCTCAGCCGTTGCTCGAACTTCCTAAAAAACTATTGATTTTCCTTTAATATCCTTATCATTGTTTCTGAGGCTTCATTGCTATTTGGATGATAGGTCTTTGCAATTCTTCTAAAAATGCAATATTGCTAAATTAACAAATGTTATTTACTTTTATCACGTTTGGGTATCCGAATCATGCGAATACAGATTGTGATCCATTATCTGTCAACATTAGCCGGGTTCGATACTCTACAAGTTGGTCATATTGTACGTTTTCTGAGTAACTGGTTTTCTTTTCCGTATCAGCACTTCCACCGTAATAAGCTAACGGGTGCACAGTGGGCTTTTGGATATGTTTAATGGCGTACAACTTTCTTCAATACCTACCTTTTGTATCCAGTTAATAACTATATTGAGCATATGTAGAAATAATGATCACAACAGACAAGGCTAGCTACGCAAACTATGTAGCCTCTCTCCCTATACTGTCGTGTCGCGTGGGAAGCAAATTACTAACTAGACTAATATATATATATAAGTTAGAGTTTCGATTTGTGCGTAGTCTGAGCGACTATTGGAAGACCTATAATACATGTGTACGGTTCTGGGCTTTCATTTTGATACAAAGAATTTAGTGATGATGGTATTAAGTGGGTCTCAAGTCGGTGTTCCGTACGCGTAGTCCTATTCGCACCGTCGTATACAGGAGGAATGAAAGGAACTAAAATGACAAGTTAAGGAAAAATCACTTGATAGTAGGACAATCATCAGAACGAGGGCGTTAATAAAGTATCAATAACAGTAATCAATAATCGTCACTGGCAAGTGTATTATAACCAGAAACAAATGATTGCCCCCTACATTCTGGCCGCTTGCTCAAATCTATTGCTTCGTACAATAGTCCGTCCCGAAATGTAAAAGTTAACTGCACCTACGACTCGCAACAGCTGGCTGAACAACGCCAAACCAAGCAATAGGTTAGTGTGAAGATTGTATGCCATCTTCACCCCGTTGTCTAGCAACGATTACACAGATAAACCTGTTAGCTATTGTCAATTCAAAACATCGCCTAGAAATACCACTAACTAGGTAGTCAGTCGAAATACACCCAATTATACCTATCCGTAATGCTTTTACGACATGCCGAGGATATTTTCAGCGGAAACAGAAACACTTTTATTGCATTCTTATATATTTAACGTGCTGTAAGTCTCAGTACGTTTCTTTATGAAAAGTACATCAAGTCATAATTTCAATTCTCTGTAAGTTCCTCTGGCCTACCTTATGCCAGCGAATTACAGATAGTTCGATACCTGCAACAGGCAATCACTTATCTATAGGATTGAGCCGTACGCAATTTAAGTGGAAAGATTCATCTCGTTCGCCTTCCTTCCACACTTTCCCATGTCGCTGTATAGAGGATGCTATACCTACCCTATAATAAGTTTAGATTAATACCGTTGTCCGCAGCAGTATTCGCTCAAAGTCAACGAGTGTTTGTCTAAGGCAGACATCTGCTTAAGAGGTTGGGCTACTACTGCCTGATATCGTTTATCGCACGTCGCTGAATATGAGGTGGAAGACGCTTACCTAAACTATTCCAATGCCGCCACTGCTACCGCTGGAATTTTTTCCTCGTCTCCGGGATGTTCCTAGAACCCCTGGCAGTGCTGATCGTAACATTGAAACAGCTAATGGAGGTTTGTTGTTTGAACGTCAATTAGTTCAGCACCAATGGCTGCGTCAGTTTGCGGTGTGACGCAACATGGTAGCTGGTTATGATATAGGTCCAACTGGATAGAACTCTTGGTATCCACCATTTTTGGGGGTTGTTTTATTAAGACGTGCGTATATATATATGTGCTACATGGTAGCATGCATCAACACTTTGAAAGCTGAAGCTCAAAATGAACTAAAGCAACGGAAACAAAATCATTTTTAAAATTTGGTGAAAGACTGCTAATAACACGGCTTATCTGAGAAAGTGGATTAATGAAAAATGTTAAATAAACTCGGATAATTCTGATTAACATCATATTGCTTCGTATGGAATGAGAGAGACACATACATTTTTCGTCTGCATCTTGTCCGTAAATTGCTCTCGTTTGTTAAGGCAGTTACTATAAGCTCAAAACGAACGGCACGTCGCATCTGACAGGACAGCCGGCCAGCCAGCCAGCCTGAATCTTAATTCTGTCCTAATCAATTTTCCAAGGTCTAATTTCAAAAGGACACACCAACATAGCTGTTTAAAATTACCCAACTGCTATGGCGCAATGTGAGTTGCGCAATTGTATGAGCTGAATCTATTCAAGTGATAGCTAATGCATATCTTGTCTACGTACAAGCCAATACTAACATGGAATTTATGCCTATCTATCTAATTATAATCCGTAATCGTCGTTCTTTCATACGTTCCATAACGCTTTTGATCTAAAATTATGAATAATTAGTCTAAAATTGTCGATAATTAAAATTATTTTAAAGTATGCCTCGCATTACCCCTTTTGAGGGTAAGACTACATAAGAATACATACTAAATGAAAACGTTTGCTAGTTAATAGTAGTTTGTTTTCTATGACAATTATACTATGGTGTAAGAGATTGAAGCCTTGAGAAGAAGCGCTTTGGATTTTTTTGAGATAAATTGTATTTGTAGTGTGAAAAGGACTATGAGCAAACGTAAGTAGCTTGAATTACTTTTCAAAGCTACTGGACTGCATCTTTATATAGTTTGCCTTATCCTCCTACATCGCTACTTCTTACTGTCGAATTTTTAAATATTTACCATACTTGTCACCGTTTCGTTCTGTAGCTATGCTCACTATTTGACGAAGTTCGAAAGCATACTTATCCGATGAAAACACTCTGTTAAATTGAAATCAAATTTAAACTTACCACTTGTCATGTTAGACTTTCTAAATGCACCTCCAATATATTACAAAAGGTTTCCTGCCACCTTGACTAAACGAGGAATTCTGTCACTTCAGATCGTGAAGATAGATCGATACTGAATGACGGGTGTTAAGCTGTTCCGGTGTAACGGCTCGTGTTTTCGCGAGCGTTGTTACTTTCTCACATTTGGCAACATTTACACCATCGAAAATTAAAAAGAGCCGAAGGAAAATTGTTGAAGTTATTTAACAGTGATAAAGTTTATTTCAAACTTGAAAATGTTCACGTACGTTTACCGATTTCTAAAGCGTATTTGCGCGCCAAATATTCAAAATAATCATAATACTATATCCCCAATTTTCCTTGATCCTATTGATTGCACTTTGTTTGTTTTCCTTTTTCTTCTATGCATATGTTTCCAATAACAATCAGTACATTAAGCCCTAAGTGATCTACCCTCTATAATTTCATCACGATCCCTCCAAACGAACTACCGTAGTTCGCTTAAAGATCTGCTTCTTGGCTAAAGAACACCAAGAACGTGTACGCCATTTAGGTTTTCCCGGAGCTGGCTTTCCTAGGCAGACACCACCACCAAGTTTGCCTATCTGAAACTGTTCCAAAGTTTTGCTTTTCCCTTAATATCAGCAAGCGAGAGTGAGACAGGAGAGACCGACGTGCCTTCCTTCCAGCGTCTGGCATACGGTAGGCCGACGCCTGGTTTATTTCACCCTGCTGCGAAACTTGGACACTTGGAGCTCACCATTTCATTATCGTTTACCCCCTTTTATAGAAGAAGCGAAAAACTTCGCAGACACGCCGGCAAGAGACTCTGGTCACGAACGGGCTTTCCCAATTGCCAACGAATCTTCGTTTGAACCAGCAACGTCTTTCCGTATCGACCAGGTTTCTAGTTGAATGGCTTTTTTTTTTTTTTGAAAGACAGATACTTAGAAAGGGAGAGAACAGAGGTTGCACGGCCGATGACTACAGATGAACGAAACGAAAGCCAGATAAGCATGTCGAGTGGCGTGTCTTCGCAAAAATGTATGAATTGTTCAGTTGTATCAACGAAGACTTTCAAGGTCCGATGAGCACTTGCTGACCGGTCCAGGAGTCTCTGCGAGGGTTAGAAATGTGAAGTCTTCGAGCAGCAGGCTACGCCTAAAGACGAAATTGGCAGCGAATCAATAAACAAAATGAAAGAGGAACTTCACGCTTCGATTGTCGATAGCGTCGACATCAATGTATACAAACACTAAGCTGATGACTAGTGCCAATATATCATAACGAATATTATTGAACACACATAGTTGCCTCGAAACGAACGTGGGTTGGAGTAACGTATATGAATATCTCGCTAAAATTTCAAATGGCTGGTTATCATTTAGCTGACGGTGTGAAGGTGTGGAGTAATCCTTTTTCAAGTCCAAACCGTCGTCTGTGTCCTGACAATTGCAGTCACTGATAGCATTAGGTTCTCCTGTGATTCCAGATTTATGGCAGTTGCTCCAACTTCTTAGTCCATTTCTTCTAGTTACAATATTTAACGATCCAGCTAGAGATGAAGGTAGCGTTTCTCTAGTAGTTCGAATCGGCCTCGTATTAGCCTTTACCGATAGCAAATTGTTAGTCTACTCTGGCGCATTATAAATTACGATGATATGATAGACACTTTTGTCCATACCACACTTCTGGGCGATCCCTCTCTAAGTGCGAAATTGTCTGCAGAAGAAGCAGATTGAAACTTTCCCTACAAGAAATCGTGTCTTTCGCAGGAGTCCTGTTGATCTGCTGTCTATTGAAAATCGACACACATGGAAGAGACCGTTAGAACAAGGCCTTTCTCCAGGTATATATTAGCCTTGCCTAGACAATAGAATTCTTTTATTAGACGCTATAAATTCATGTTAGTAGCGCGTTATAAGAGTTTACGCTATATTATAGTACTTATTTTAAGCCTATAATCGTTCCGTTTTGTTCCTAATAACTTTATGCTGTGTTTCTGAATGTGCAGCACTGCTAGTCACCCTAAATATAGGGCTACTCGTTGCTACAGCTAAATCTAAAGCTGATGTTGCTACCGTTATTTTGGATTCGGTAAACTGTTATTAAGTGTTTTTATGTCAATGTTCAAATTAAAGTTTGATTTATTTTCTCGTATCAGGTATTATTTACAGTGCGTCGTTGTCGTGGCATCGGCATGTCATGTATCAATCAAACGAGCAATACTTTCTATTATATACGTGTGAAACGATAGTTGTCAGCTGATCTAGATGTCTAAACATCTCAGTATTGTTAATACGATTACGTTAGTGTACTTTATGTGTCCTTTGTCCTTTTATTAAGTCGGGAACATTTCGAATTTGTGTCCTTGTGTATTTTGTTCCCACGTCAGGAGTTCACCGTTATAACGTCATCGACTATTGTATGCCACAAGCATATAATGTTACTTACTTTCCAAGCGCCACTTTATCGCGAGCTTCTACGGGATTACGTTTAGACGCGTTTTGGTTTTTAATAACGATCTATTTACCTGCAGAAGGAGAGAATAATTGAGTGCATACAAATGAGATCATTCGGTCTCTTTTCCGATGATCTAGCCGTTCTGCATATTGCCTCTTGATTGGACTAGTCTTTGTTTTTAAACTGTTGATGTTTTTCGTATGACTGATATACTTATTTACAATCACTTCTCGTTACTTCAAACAACGGATTTGCGTTAATATTATTGTTATTGCGGCGTCTCCGACTATAACGAGTTGACGTTAGAAACTTAACAAACTTACAGAGTTTTCTTCCGTTAAAGTTGAACACCCTAATGCTTTTGCCGTAGCCAAATTCGTTGAACAAGTGCCGTGGTATATTGATCTACATGTTGCTATACGGGTGGATGCCAGTTAACTATCATACACTCTCACGGTAATTCCCGATGTCTAATCTTAGTCGTTGTGAACTCGAACATCATCTCATGGGGGGCGTTCCATTTTTTTTTACACTAAATTTGATCAAAACCCACGTATTAAACCAAATCTGTTACAAAAATCGAGAAAATCACCATTGATGTAGTGAACAAAACGTAACCACCGGCAATATATTGCCATTTTTATCTTGTTTACATTTTCGTTTACTTGATCTCACCCAAGGGGGTCGATTGCCACCGGATTTATTGTTAAAAGTTGGTAGTCTTAGTACAACCGTTCTTGACCTTATCTATGCACTCTTCAATTGAATATGTCACTTCGAGTATTCAGTCGGCGTGGCTCTCGAAGGCCAGCTATTTCTAACCATATTTGACCGTTTTTAGTTTCTCTCCTTCTACATATCATTTTATTTGTGCCGTTACGTCCTTACTCAGAAGGATGGATAAAGCAACACCGTATAGGTAACACGTCATAGTGTTTTTCATTTTATACGGAGTTACTGTCGATTTTTTTTTTTGTTAATTTCGGTTATTTTTTTGGTTAGCGAAATTTTCCCATGCCATTTATCCATATGATTTCCACGTGCATGGAAGACGCGGGGTACCTTCTTATACGCACGTTGACTCAAGCAAACGGTTCAACTGCATAGCAGTCCAGAATCGCGTACGTAGGCTGTGCGCAGTAATATCCACCAGGACGAAGTGCTAGTGCCGTGATTTCGTCGGCATGCACCGTAAGCGTCGGCAAGTAGATTGTGTCGGCCTAATACATACAGACAGGTCCGGCCTTTAGGTTTAAAATCGCTCAGCTTTCGCGAACAGCTGTTCGTGTTTCACCTGTGCAATCCTAGATGTTCATCATTCCCTCGAGATTTGAAGCTCGAAGCTCGATCGGACGAGTGGTATTAGCACTAACCTTGAATATCCTAGCAATGCTAAGATTTCGTTGAACAGCACTTTTTGGAGGCAGGTTGTACGTGTGTGTCCATTTATGGATTTGGGTTTGCAGGAACTAGCGCATCCGGTGATACTGGCATTTGATGCACGATGTACTAATCTATATAGAATAACTCCTGTAATAATAATGTTTATTATCTCTCACCAATCTCCTTTGGTTTTACTTCTGTAACACCGCTTCTAGTAGACTGTCGGCCTAATGTTGACCTATCACGAGTTTTGTAGGAGGGTTAATCGGACGTAAAACTTTTTCCCTTGTTGTAACGGGAGCTTAGATTGGATTAGATAATGTAACGCCTACTTCTAGAACTTCTAAGCCTAAGGTGTTACTCCTCTATGCACCAGTAGTTATAATCAAATACTACTCGAAGCTTTCTTGCACAGCCGCATTTTAGAATGTACGAATCTCTATCTGGAACGGCAAATAGCTGTAAGTATGAAGGGTTTGTATACTGGGAGATCTCGTTTATTCTACCAGCCCACGTAGAAGGAGGGCTATGGCCTGTTTACCATTACTATTGATCATTACTGATATTTATGTTGCTGCAGTCTTGGTCAACAGATTTAGCCTGAGCCTGGCTCTATAATCGTCAATCTGATAGGCTACGTCTGATCGAATCACAATCATCTCAACCAAACCTTCAATTCGAATTAAGCAAACAACATTACCCGATCAGTTTAATAATCTACGATGGAAAATAGGTCTCCATCATTGAATTGGTCTACAACTGATAGGTAATTGTCTGATGACCAGACCATATTAAGCTAAAACAAAGAAAGAACGAGCATAAGCAAAGTTTATTCCGTAAACCAAATGCACTCTTTGATACACACACACTAATAATAAATGGCAGCATAAAGCATTGCATGAATTTTAATTGTGTACATATTTTATATACATAGAAGAGCCCGTTACGAATTTTGAAGGTGGCATAATTGTAATATTTAACAATTTCAAATGGTTTTTTATGTCTTTACGAGCGATGAGGTTCTTTCTTTGATCCGTAATGCAACGCACACCCTTCAGGCAGTTCCGATCGCGTCATCGATGCCTGCAACGTTCATCTTACAGTTGCGTACTTCAAAAAGTTTATTGAGGATTTGCAAATGGGATTTTACGAGTCAGTGAACGACCATTCACAATATAAATGCGGTGTTTTTAGATTCAAGTTTTCATGAAGTTTCGTTATAGATCGCCAGTATAGTAGATTAAAGTTTCCCAAGATCACTAATTAACCAACTAGAAAAAAACTAACTACGATAAATGCGTGTTCTCTAAGCGTACGTATTTATTTCTGTTATATAAGTGGTGCTAGACTAAAAGGCTTTAGTCATCGGGCAAATCCTACGCCCATTGAACGATGTCTGATTCTTGTGAACCTCCGATAGTAAACCCCTCCGATGATAAACCTCCGATCCTAGTCGATTCTAAGTTAGAGTTACTGTTCGTTCGTCTATCACTATCATTGGCAAGAACCCATAAGCATTAATAAAAATGAACTACAGTTTACTGAGGGTCTGACAGAACAGCGCTGAATGAACGGACTTCAGAAAAAAAAACTATAAGAATGCAGCTGTACCACAAATCGCCTGTCATTTAGAAACCATTGAAAGCTACCAGAAAATAAATACTTCGTTGGTATTACATGAGCCCAAGTAAATACCATATAATAATTTTGATTAAAGAAACAGAAAATTAGGTTGACCGGAAAAATGTGTCTCTTTAGGAATACCTATTACGATTTCCTATTGTTACTCGATCGTCTTCAATTGTACACAAAGCGCCTCGGCAATTCACTGTCCGTATACTTTCGTGGATCCTGGTGACCTTTGTGTAAGTTTTTACAGTTTAATACAATTTTACGGATCGACTTAGATAGCTAAACTAAGTATCAATATTAAAAGAACGCTTCACGAAGCGGAAGATACTGAATTGATGGAAGAAAAAACTAAGCGCCGCACATCCTTACGCCGAGTGAGTGTATCCTCCAAAAACAGACGTCATTCGCTAACCATGCAGTCAGCGACTACCTAGAAGACATTATCGCAGATACTTATAAAAAGCGATGATAAAACCATTTATGGCGGCGAGGAGCTTCATGATCGGTGCGATGTTCAACAGATATGGACGCGATTGGGTTAAGAAACTTATAGTTTTTGGTACACCATTATAAGATCGTCGCCTATTCAGTACGCCTCTAATTGATAACGGCTGGCCTGAGCAGGTGTTTTGTGTGGAAGCTTTTGGGCCAATTCTGCAATATGTTATTCATGATTTAGCTAATATGGCCATTTTGTAACACTTTATGAAACCATGGGCGTACACGTCATAATTCTCAACGGAATGTTCCTCGTTGTTCTTGTCTTAGTTAGAACCTTCCCAGAGCTGTGGCTTCCCAACACCAATAACCCTGTGCATTTCCTGCCCAAGTCTCGGCCATAAATTCTGGGCGTTTTCAAAAAGGCTCAAAAATGCATCATCAGTACACCTTAGCTATCACATACCAATATCGCACCTTATTGAACAAATGTATCTTACAATATTTTACTACCTGCCAAAACTGGACGTTTTTTCCTGAACGTTTCTTTTCTCTCTTCCTTTTCTTCATCTTCCTGTTGTTGTTTGTTCGTACTTTCCGTTAGAGTTCGAGGCGACAGTGGCTACTGGTAATACCAAGAACGGTGCGAAGTTCGTACACCAGCCTCGTCATTTGCGCAGAGCAGTTGCAATTGATTCGTTTAAATAAAATGTCCTCCACTATAGCCTTGCGGCCACTGTTGCCATCCTTCGCGATTTTTTTTTTGCTGGACACCAGAGCTAGTCGGGCATCAGACTCGTCAGATAATTCAGCCTAGGGCGGCAATACAATTAAGAGTAGCTGAAACTGGCCATCGCCTGTGAACCTGTTTTTTGTCGATTGCAAATGCGCCGCTCTCATAGCGCAGAACGTTTTCTGCGTTTTTAAGGTTCTTTCGACTTACGGCTTTCCACCGTCTTCCAACGGCACAACGGGGCAATATGATTTTTCAGGGGAATTTGAGCCGATCACTCGAGAAAGGCCTATCCAATGTCGCATAGAATACATGATGGAACATATGACAATAAATTATCCTGTGGTCCTAAATAGTTAATATCCGGAACTCAGGATTATTTTAGCGACAGAAAAGACCGATAACAGCTTGATGAGCAATTTTTGCGCATTTTCTTGTGAAAACTTGCAAAAGCCAGTGAGCACATGGGTGAAAAATATTCTAATAAGTAAGTAATGATAAGTTTCCTCCAGGTAATGATCGATGAGCTAACCGCTACCAGAGCGGTCAATCATCTAACAGAATCAGCTGCAGCGGGCAGCCGCATATCAATCGTAAGCGGACTCGAAAGAGAGTCCTTATGTGATACATAGTAACTCAAAGATTTATGTTAGCTCGAAACGGCACGTGGAATTAAGCCATACACGGATAACATAAATATAGAACTCAAGCGTTCCTAGAAAATGGTACGTTATTGAATATGAAAGCCGCACTGAAAGTGATTCGGTGAGACAGACTTCATTACATTTGGACCGACCGACCGATACTATTGTTTAATGGCAGGTTCCGTCTTCTCGTCCGTTGTCCTACGCATAACATTGACGATTCTCTGCGAGCTATGTTTTTTTCAATAGGGCAATATTAAACAAACTATATTGTCAGTCGAATAAAAAATGCTTTTAATCGGTTATTTTGAACATACATTTCAATGATTATTTGTGATTTGGTAAAATAAGATGGGTTTTTATATGCCGAACTTCTTGTGTCGCTCTTGATTTGTATGTTTCTTCGCAGTGACTGCATTTTATTACCTAGGAAGTCATTAAACCAACCCTTTCTACCTACATCAGTTTCGACTGGCGTCTCCAGACGACAACTGCCACGCGGAATCTCTACGGCCATTTAATTAGTTCAGAGTCCCTACTTTATTGCACAAGGCGTCCGGCCTCTATGAGACGCTATCGCCAGTATTTCTTGGCCTTCGTGTTGAAATCGCAAGATTTTCAGGAAGCGATTTTGTTAGTTCATCGTTTAGTTACCTGAATTAGCACTCACCAAGGTCCCGGCTTTGACAAGACCAACGATATCGGCTCTGCCTGTACAGAATTGCCTACCAGCAACTTTAGAATATGTTTACATTATATATTCAGATATTACGTGGTAATCTCGTGATTCAGCTAGCACAATCTGTATAAAAAAAATCATGAGACTTGAAGATAATAGCTCAGACGTTATTGGCGGGGCAGGTTTCAGCTGCCGACCCTCATAATGAGACCTAATGACGATGCTCGTATGCTACGCAACCGTTTCTTCATGTTACGTCCAGTACCGCCGTTGGACATTTTATCAGACTGTTGGCTCGCACCATGAAACAATGCGCGTCTATGTTCGGGTTCGAACCTATACCACACGCTGCGTCTATGAGTGGCAGGCAAATACGCTGCCAACTAAGCTATCATTGACGCTTCTTAATTCTCGACGGCAAGCATACCCTACGTAATGTATTTTATTAATATGCATTTTGAATTAAAATAAAGGCCTGTGTTCTGCGTAAATAGTTCATAGCCAATCGCAGTTTGTCCTCTTTTGTAACACAGACGAACCAATTTAGCAATGAAATAGGAAATGTTACGGATTACGTCACAACATCATCTTTGCGTATAACTAAAATACTGCGACGAAGCACAAAAAAAGTTCGTGCTGGATCACAGTTGACGATTAGGCCATTAGCAAAACGTCATTGGAAGAATGCAGCAGCTACAAAGGGAAAACGATCGAATCTTCCCAACCCTCTTGGTGTAAGAGTTTATCAACCCGTACTGCTAACAGCGATGAGGTTGGTAAAGTCGTTTGGATGATCTAATGCGACGGAGCCGCAGCTAATGTGAGCCTACGAAACTCAGGCCGTCAAAGAGGGCAGTTAGTAGATAACGTTTGATCAGCAAGATAACTGCCCGTTACGTTTAGTCGCCTTCCCTCTCTCAACAATGCCTCAAACGATGATTGAATACTACTCGGGAATTTTCTATATCCGTCATTGGCTATCTTCGCTTATAATCTGTCATGTGAAAACGATGAGCATAAAGGAAAAGAAATCGTTTACTGCTGAGAACCAACGCTCAATGACCCTGTTTATCGAAGATGAGGGTACCTATGGGTCATCGAAAATTAGTGAAACAACTTGGGGAGGAGGTTTTTAGTGAAAAAAATATTTTGCCACTAGTGCAATAACTTTAAAAATGAAAACCAAGGTTACTATACTTCAAGACTTCAAACAATAGAACAAACTGTTGTGATTAGTAATTTCTCACCAGAACATAGACGAAACGCTCCACGTTAGTATGTGCAACGACGCTGTAACAGAAACATCAAAGATAAAGAGAAAATAAAGACGATTTACTTAGGACTAAGTCCACGACGGGCGGAAGCAGGTATGATGTATTTTATAGATAATTTGTTCAACTATTACCGGAAATAAAATTAGCCCGAAGCGCACAATTATCGTAAGTGAGAAATGGATAAGTTTGTAAGAAGATCATGTGAAAGAATAGCGTCAAACAGGAAAAAAAGGACTTCGATGATAGGTGCGCATTGACAGATACCCTGAAACTTTGAAGCTCTTCATGAACGAGTGGCGTAGCCATCGGCTGCACACGGCACCGCTACTCGAAAACATCCTATATTGTTGTTACGCTACAATACGACCTTGACGCAGGAAGGAAAAACTGAGCGATGGCTTTAATCCTCTTATTCTCTAGATTCAAAATTAGCGGGATTCCCATTGCCTCCTTGCCCTAATGAAGCCGACGGGCGATGTAGCGTGCTTTAACGTTGATTCTTTTTAAAGTCATCCAAAACGAGATTAAGACTGGAAATTCAAATCACCAGTACACTGCTGATATGAAGCTCCCAGAGCCTTGACTTCAATATGCAAATATATAAATTATTATCAGAAAAGCACCTAACAACACAAGACAATATAGGACAGAATTTTATGGCTTTTCCCTTTTCAAAGGTTTCGAGGTTATTCAAGTTGCTCGCTAAGTGGATATATATATATATATATATATATATATATTATGCAAGTATATTGTTAGGCTACCGTGTACAATAGTGAAAGTCATAAATCGACGAGCATAGCCCGTCGCTGCATCGTCAATGCATTTCGAACAATTGTTACTTCGAGGCCGAATATAATCATGGCTAAATTATGATATTGTCAACAAAGCAGTTACTTCAAGTTCTGTTAAGTTCCTATCGTATCTAGCTGCCAGCAGATTTCGAACGAACCGGATATTCATCTGACAGTACTTTCGTTTCTATTCCATAAGCGCTTTTCATATCTATAGATGTGAATTATTATTCTAAAAGGCCGCACAAAAAGCTTCTCTTCTAATACACTATCTTCCTTCAGTATGTATACGTATGTTCTATATGTGTACGTAGTCTGCTGGTGGTTAGTCCTCAGTCGAAGTTCAGCCGTCGACTGCATTGATTAATGGATGTTCCCTTTTTTCCTTTTCCGTCCCCACTAGCACAATACGAATGCGATAGGACCGAACGACGAGAAAAGTCCAGTGCTATTAGTCTCTTACTTATATTATATTCTTCATTTAAGTGACTTGCACCCACCCCACGCAGACACGTTACGTCCCAGTATCCATGCGCAAATACTGGCACAATGCAGTAGTTGTCGCAACGCTGAACTATGCTAGCCATTATTACGAATGAGTGATTGCTGTTAGCTAAAGTTACTTAAGTCGGCCTTGCCACATAGCGTGCATCGTTCAGATGCATGCGTGCATGCATGCGTGCGTGCATGCATAGCAGCCATTGCAGAGCTTATAGATGTTGTTTGCCTCATTTGATTATCGTTACATTACCCTTTTGGCGCCGTGGCGAACATTACCAGGAGGTGGAGACCAAAAAAACTCATACGGCTGATATGTATCGCAGTTGTTACCAGTTATGCTGTTTAGGGACGATAAAAATGTTATGCTGGACAAATATTACACAAGGCATTTCGTAAATTGACTATCACTTCTATTAGTATTACTTCCTTTTTCGTTTGTGTAGAACCGCATTGCCCACGGGCTAGGTAGAAAGTGGGAACGCATAGTGTAGAAGATTTACTTAAACGCTCAATTGTTGTTCCTTTTGCTCATTACGATTTATATAGTTTCTTTTATTTTTTTCAATCATATATATATATATATATATATATAATATAATATCTTATACTAGATTTAGAAACGAATAACAGGAATTGACTGAGCTAATCACTCGATTAAGCTTTGGAAGAGCTAAATATCTATTTATCTGTTACATGCTGCATATGACCACAGGCCCTTCTCTTCATAACCACTTAAGTTTACGCTGCGTAAGGAAAGAATCGCTTAGTTAATTTCGCCAAGCTAACTTTTAGGTTTTTGGGGTATTTAGGTATTAGCCTGCAAAGTGTTTCACACGTGGTGTAGCGTCGGATTTGTCCAAGTGAACAAGGGACACGTGTCCTTTACGCTAACTCAGAGGGCTTTTTCCATGCTCAATTCGGTTTCTGCAAGCGATAATAGAAATATGCGTAATTTTATAAATTTAACATTTTCATCGTTAACTGAAGCCTAAGCCCAATTTTATCTCAGAGTATAGGGACCTTTTTTTTAATCCTACATGTTATATATGAATCACGCTGATTAATATGTTGATCTTACGGGAACGGTGTAGCACCGGCGTACTATCGAAAACCTGTGATTTACACCTACTTATACCAATTAAATAACATAGGATTTGAGTAATAATAGGTATCTAATCGCCCTCTATTAATAGGCGAAAATCTACGAATTGTTTCGTAGAAAACAAGATCAGTGACGTCGTGATTAGTGGATGGTGTAGTGAAGTAGATCGTTTATATAAGCAATATCAAGTTATTTAACTATCTTTTTTTCGATCTGACTAGATGCCTTTCAAAAATCATCACAGGTTTCTCCCCAAATTTTTGTTAACGGCTAATTTCATTCTGGTTACGTATTTTACATATGAGTAAGACAAAAAAAAAAGGTCAGCCAGTCAAAAATTTACGCTGATGGCCCATGCCCATTTGCGCTTCCCAACCACGTGGAAGAACAAATGAGGTCTGTGAAAAACAGTACATTCAGCTTTAGAGTGGTGTCGTGAAAATCACACGCGTGCACTCGAGCCTCATATCTCTTCATAACAATAAGTTGATATAAGTTTTAAACTCTGTTAGTGTTCTGCGGTGACAGGATGCCCGAGGATGACTTTGTCCGGCATATCACCCAGTTCATGATATCTGCTATGCTGACCAATAGAACAGTCTTCTATCGCTTCATAGTCCACGGCTCAGAACTTGATAAACTGTTTCCAAGAAGCCTCAAAATGCCTGAATGTATGCATCGTCACGAGATCTGATAGCTATATTAGGCTATTATAAGCGAATCCGATGATCTTTGAAGCTGAACGCCTTTTGAAGTACCCACCGCTAGCAGACGAGATCGGGTTGCTGAATCTTCGAGTCTTTTGAAAACCTATGAGTGAAGGTCGGATAGGACTTGTGAGCGATCGAAACAGAATACTCGGTATAAATGCATTTTTGGACAGTAGCAATTATTTAGGAATCCGTAGAGTTATTCCTCTGTCATGAATCTCGCGCTATGCTGTGCTTCTGCTTCCTCTGCGACCGCGACTCTTTGCGACATTCTGTCGCTGCATGCTTGTCCAACGCGTGAAGATTTAATAATGAATGATCTTCGCTCGAATTCCGAAAGTGACACACTATTGTTCGGTAAGACAAGTTTGTTCTTCCTTTGTCAATCACCAGGATTAGCGGGTAAATTCATACCTGTTATAACAAATAGCCCAGTGAAGTCTGTTCCAATTCGCTGTGCCATATTCCATGTATATTAAGCCATTAAGCGCAAATAACTTTGAAATGTAGCAGCTTTTTTTAATTACGCGTTGTTAGCAGACGAATTTGGTTAGTAAGTACTCTAATCTTCTAAAAAGCCTTTTAAAAGGTCGAATTTGATTTTGGAACGAATTCAGAAGGAAAAACCCCTAAATCTCGAAAATCAATATTTAGTGGCCAAATGTTTATTTTTTGAAGGCCACGGCACTGTAATAATTTATCAAGATTTCATAAAAACCTTAGGCAAGGTGATCCTAAGCGAAGGTGAGTACGCAAATGGTAAAAACATTTCACTGATGGAAATTGGAGTGTTGAAGACCAGCAAAGACATGATAAAGAAAAACGCATTGCTACAGTCAAGGGGGCTTTTCAAGAACGTAAAGCTTGAGGTCTAAGGGTTCTATTGGCGAAAATTGGTATGGATAGCCCCCCTCTTGCAAGCTGCAAATCTGATTTGCTCAGGTCCTATAAATTTTGACATTCGATGGGTTCCTACGCAGGCTTTGCAGGAGACCTAAAATATGCGTCGTACACGTCCCCTGTTAGAATTTACAAAAATTACTCGAATAAATTACCTGGGCAGCCCTTGTTTGGCATTCTATTACTATTGCTAGCTCTAAAACAGTTCTAGCCTTATTTGTGGATGTGTCTAAGAAGTGCATAGGTGTGTGGTTCTGAATCTGTACCCGTGTAATGTTTGTATATAACAGCATAATGCCAATCCTTTGTAAAATTAAAAATAACATACAACTGGCAACATTCATATATTAATGCGGCTAGACTTATTTCCAATATAAAGGTCAGTGATGATAGAATATTTATTAAAAAATGACAGCATACTCATGTGTTAACTCTTATATTACATATATGGGTTTCCAAAATTACTAGCCCTTTTCTAACGCAAGGATCGAAGCTTTTCTAGAATCATATTGTGCTAGTACGAAACACGATTACCTATATTCTATATAATTTTTGTTTTATATTTTTCGAGATATTAAGAAATGATTTGATCAAACAAATTGTCTAGCGTACATCAATTGCTGGACTTGCGCCAGGAAGTCCTGACTCATACAGTTAAGGCCGTTCAGCGGTCTAGCTGTCCGTGCCGTACATTTCAAGGCTATATCGGTTCCCTTTCAATAGCATTCTGCGACAATAGAAAAAGAAAATTTAGTATCACTGGTTACGATGATTCGAAATAGTCTCTTAGTAATACTATAGATCTCAAAAACGTATTAGTGAATCACCAATCGCGATGGAGCTGTATCATTACAGCCTGGCGGCACTGGTTAATTATTAGCGAAACATGACTAAGCAGTATTCCCTTTCGAGAGACGTAAAACAAGCTGTGAAGGCTTTTCTTTGCTCGTATTGGATAGGGTAACTGCTTAACTTTCTTATTTATATTCAGCATGCAGAGGGGTAAAGCAAGTGCAACTTTGCTGCAGGGATTGCCCCCGAGAATATGTAATTTCATGGTTTATATTAGGTAGGCCAGTGGACATAAGTGCTCAGTTCACGATCACTGCGGGGCCGTCCGACTGACTAAATGCGAGTCAGCCAACCTGCTGAGCCGATAAGGCGGGGAAGAGGGGCATAATCGGAGGGCGAGCGTAACATGAAGCAAATAGGCTGAACCATCAAGTGATTGCCCACATCATGTATACCAGGCAGGACCCTGCCTATTAATGCAGTGAACTGTGTGTGTGATATTTATTCACAGGTTACAGTTGGCACAGAGGACCTTTGCACGAATATCGTTCTTGATAAATGAATAGCAGTTTCTCATATACAGTTTTAAATGAACCGCCCTTGAGGGATCTTGAAAATATTCAGGAAGCGGAAGCTGATGAGCGTGTAGTGGATTCACGTAATGCTGTTAATGAAGCGGACTTGGCAACAAAGCGACTTACTACATGGGTGCGTGCATCTTATGAAACACCCTACGTGTTAGAGATTGCATATTGCCATCAGTCATGGTCGATTCAGATGGGGAAACACTTTAAAAAAATTAATGAAGTTTAGTTTTATTTAAAATGCCGCGTTTGTTTGATATATCTTCTTTCCTGCTGCATGGAAAATCATATTGGGTTAACACGAAATCAAACGCAAAGCTTTCACTGCTCCATGATATATATACTTACGAAAATTACGACTTTCTCTTATGCATTGTTTGTGAAAAGACATGTAAGTAAATGGATATTTCAACGAATTTTCTTACATATGCTAGAACTTTCATTTCTGATATTATGCTCGTCGAACGTAACCATTATGGACGGTGATTACAGCTTTAAATCGAATCCTAAACTACTCACAAGCTCGTATCAGGTGTTCCTCTTGGGATTCTGCGAATGTTGCCCTGCTAGAATCCGTTGGGCTCTCGGTCTATGACGCTGCATAAATAATAATCCCACAGTTTAAATATGGGTTGTTCGGTGATCGTATGTGTTTATGCCAGAACACGGTTGTATTCTCGAACAGTAAACCTCGCATTAATGGGCTTGTATGAGTCGCTACCCCTTCTTATTGGAAGACGTACGATCTTCCTTCAGGCGTTTCAATAACCCGCGATTGTGACACAGTTTGTAACGCGAGTAAACTTCGTCAGTGAGGCGTTCGCCCTTTTGAAAGAAGTACAGTGGTATGATATTCTTAGAACATGAACTTGGCTAAAATTTCTTTTACATACAATAGCCATATCGCTTGGGTCGTAAGCAAGCCAGCGATCATTTCTGCGGTTCTGCTTAGTATGGAAGGTAAAGACTGTGCCTTAGATATAGGAAACTGAGTAGTCAAATCTCTTGGTCTTACTGTCCTCAGAAAACATCTGATTGACCTTTATGCCATCTAACATGTACCTGAGGTCATTCCGTGACACCATACGTTCACTGGCATTAAATTATGTATGGCCGTAGGAGAATCTTCATTAGAAATACAGTTTCAGATGAAACAATTAGGAGTCCGCACAGTTATTCCTTTGTCTATGCTAAAACCTACTTCTGCCATCGACGATTCAGGGCGACCCCAAAAAAACTAATAATCTCTGTGGATGTTGCCTAACGCGTAGAAATGGACGATCTTCGCTCGAATTTCGAAAATGACACAGTGTTGTTTGTTGCTAGAACGAGTTTGTTGGCTTTCGTTTGTTGTTAGGATTAGCGGCTGTTACAACAAACAGCCTGACAAAGTTTGTTCCAGTTTCGGCGCCGTACTCCATGCATATAAATATTTATGTATGTAAGTACGGCAGACTTTTAACTTTTGAAACGCTAGCAGACGAAATTTGCTTGGTAAATTCTCATTGAAAATTGAGTTTACTCTCGGTTAGAAGAAAAAAATGTCGTTTAATCTCGAATATCAATACTTCGTGGATAAGTTTCTCTACTTTGGACGCCAGAGCATCGCGAAAATTCATCGAAGACTCATAAAGACATTAGACAGAGAAGCCTTTTGTGAAAGTGAGTTCGTGAATGGTTTGAACGTTTCAAGAACAGAGACTAAAGTCTTGAAGGTCAGCAAGAAGGTAGATCAGATACTGGGACCCAAAGTATAAGAACGCATTCTTACAATCAGGAAGGCTATTTACGAAAGTGGAGCTTGCAGTCTACGAGCTCTGTCGACGAACAACAGATTGATTAAAGATGTTACAGAATTATAATTCAAATAGTGAAGTTGTTGAAATTAAGTAAAAATAAGTCTCGATCAATTGAGTGCGAATCAATTGGTAACAGGTACAGTATATTCTACGTGCTATTGGCAAAATTTCGAACAACAAAAAAGCCGTTTGGACTATACGACGTCCATAGACCAGGTATAGTTTAATCTCTATTGCCACCTAGAGAGGAAGCAGGCGACAAAATAACTCGCCCAAAAGAGGAATCGTGTTTGGTGGCAGTATCGAGTAGATTCGGACGTTAAGTAATGTTGGTACCTAAGCATAATGGCAGCGTACATATTAGGGTGACAGCAGTGCATGATCCGGTTACTTGATAATGATGCCAGACCTGACCACCATGCCTCAATTACATCCAGGATTGAGCAAAGGGACATCGAACGTTAGCTTCAACCCGCTTATTGTCCTGATCTAGGTCCGTATGATTACGGAGCATTTCATGTCCTGCTTCTAACACTGTCGATTAACTTCGAGGCGCTACAGTTAGAGAGATTACATATGGAAACGCAGTTGGTGAGTTTATGACCGTCCAGAAGCTACCAGACTGACTGAGACACGTATGTAAAGGATAAAGAGAAGTAGCACAAATAAAAAAATTATCATTCATTTTTTCTGGGCCAACTAGTTGAAAAGTTGTTCAGTGTTAAGATGCGGTGGATTCGCTTGTAGCAGCATAATATACATTATATATTGTGTAGTTCGCTGAATTATTCCGCACCTAAACGTAAGCCGCGCCATACATGTTATTAAAGGCATCTATTATCGTTCAGGCTAGGGCCGCCATATGGTGTCAGCGTTCCTAAGCCTCGCTGTTCGCCCTGAGAATGATTTGGGTTTCTTTTACGTGGTAGCGTGACAGCTTAAGCAGGCTATTAGTATGCAACAGTTGCCGTCAAAGCAGACAATCGTTGCCGATTAAGTCGACGCTAGTGCTGGCAGGCAGCAAGCGCGACGGGGAGCCACAAAACTGGGCCAATCGACAAATGATACGAAACGAAGTCAAGCGGAACTGTTGTTTTTATGCGATAAAATCTTACTGGATGGATTGGTCGTCGGTGTGTCGATCTAGAAATGTCAGTTCAGGGGACGTTACTTTAGTTCCACTTAGGTTGGTTAGGCTGTAGAGACAATTTAAGGTTGACGAGTGAAAAAAGCTAAGCGGAGATTCAGCAAAGAAATTCTATCCAGCTCCAGATGCGGCCACATAAACCATCGTTTGCCTGTTCTGAAGGCCCGGTCAGATGAGGTGGCGGCAGTTACGTGCCCATGACAACTTGAAGGCGACCCATCTGTCGTTTCTACTGGTAGCTTCTGAGTTTACCGACGTTTTAACCTGCAACACAAACGCAATCGTGCGTTCCTTTCTAGCTGTAACTACATTTCTGACTTGGAAAAGAGGCGCACACTGTTCGACATAGAATAAGTCGTACATCTTTCAAACACATTGTACTTTATAACTAATTCATAATACGTGCGGCTTTATATGAGGACGCACCCTAGAGCCGTTTCTCGGTTAGCTCCTGTACGTATGGCCCTAATCGGCCGCAGGGCGTAGTAAGGATTCTGAGCTGACCGGTTTGATCTTAACCGAGTATTCGAAAAAGTCTCGAGTTTAGAGAGTATTTCCGAATGTCGACAATGCGTACCTGCTGAATTGAATAGACGCATTAATGCTTTCTGTCTATTTCTGCACAGCCTAAAGGGTACAAAACATCTTACTATACCGTCATTTCTACAGTTATTGTGCTCCTTTCGTTTATTGGCTGCTTTTGGTGTGATAATGTTTCCTGAGTAGTCTACTCCATTTAGTGTGACTGCCGTCTTGGTTTAAAATGCATTGGCGTCCTTATGAAGTAATAATGATAACGTTACTGACACATCGTTTCATCACAACTCGTTCGCGTCTGGCGTTTCTTATTTTTCCTAATGACTATAGACCGGAACCGTTGTAATGAAATCGTTTTGGCTCTTCGCAAAGCGAAGAGTTTCGTATAATAGACATCACCAACAGACGGAAAAGGGCCGTCTACTTTATATCCACAGTCGACGTCAAACGAATCCGTGATATTTACGTATAGAGAAATTAAACATATCAGATTTAAATATTAAACATTTTTAAATTATTATAGTTAATTTATGCTAGCTGCTGGCTAATCGTATGGTTACGAAGGCATGTTTTGCTATTATCCGTCGCCATCAGATGACCCTACCAATATCGACTGTGTTTCGAAGAAGTACTTCGTTCATCCACTCTTTGTGTTAGTTTTTCTACTTATATTCTATCGATATTAACCGATTTTCAATAGTTGTCTATTTTGAGAGAAATAAATTGCCAGACACTGGACTTGTTCTCAGTCGCGCGGTGAAACTATGCGAGATGTATATGGGCACCGTGTATTTAACTTAGCGAGAGAAGGATCTGAAGCAAAATAGATGCTGTTAATGGATGAATAGGTGGTTTTTATGATTGCTTGCATCTAGTTCCTGTTTGCCTTTTCCACAAGAATGGAGGAACAACAATTGAATCTTCTCAGAAATTGTTTGGTGCCCGTGCGATTCACATCAGAGTGAATCGACGACGTTCCGGTTTAATGCTTTATAACTAATACTACACATATCTATATGTTGTTTTTTTGTGTTCTTCTTCCAATTTAGAACATACTATATTTGCTTGATTTTATTAAAATCTCCAGCTAAACTAGGATATCGTAATTTAGGGTAGTGGTCCGTGATTTTAGTAAATTCGACGAAATTGTCGGAGTTTCAAATGTACAGTAAATGTTGCTCCACGCTACTACGATTGCCTCTTGTGGGTAATGATGGCGTATACAGTTTTACCTTTAGAAATGACTGAGTCTCGTGGCGTGGTAGCTCGTGGCGAAGCCTTTTACTGCGCGTAAAATTGGAAGTTCATTCAACTATAATGCCACCCAACAGCAGCTTCCCGGATAACCATTTGAAGCCACGGGTTATCGCTTGGTTTTCAAAATACTGCAAAAAATGCTAAGAATTCTGTGCTGAAAACATATTTTTGAAACTAAGTTTGACCGACGATTCTAAGCATAACCCAAGCTCAAATTTGATTGACGGATTCTAAGTGATTTTCTTGTAAAATTGCGATACACTGACATAACAAAGGTTCAATAAAAGTATAATAAGCATACATCGAGACGGTGAAAAGGCATTAGCATTTTCTGTATGGGACAAGCATTCTGTCGCTCTTGTCACGCAACTATATCCCTTAAACTGTGCCCATTTCACTTCTTGCTGTGTAGAACCCAAGAGCGCCAACAGAGAGATAGAGAGCGAGAGAGATAGAGAGAGAGAGATTGTCCAGAACAACTCCGTCATCATCAATGCGTGCATTCGACTAGGCTGGCTGAAAGATAGCGAATTCAATTTTAGATACGACTAGTGTCAATTAAGTAACAAAAACGCTTTAATTACATCCACTGAATTATCATTTATTGGTGGTTCCACTTCTGCATTTTTGTTTTCCTGGAATAAAGAGGATGTGTTTTCTGTAAACGAAACTTTCCTACGATAAAAACAATCATTAAAATAGGACAACGTTAATAAATGGGATCAAGCGGAAATGGCTGCTGAGCGAGAAGTGTCCGCTGTCACCGTAACGCGGTCAAAATTCGTTCTACTGCATAGAAATAATTTGCAGAACGCCAGTGGAAAAAGCAGTAGTAGAATATAAATTCGAAGCTTTTAGAAACATCAAGGAAAATGCCAACGATGCTTCGTTATTTTAGTAAGCGTCAGGACCGGGAAGTGAACCGGGAAGAACGCTGCAGGAAGGCCAGACTCCTTCAAACTCCTATGCGTGATTAGAAATTCGATTCCTAACAAATGCCGTGAAACCTAAAAAAGCTATAGGTCTATGATTGCTTGAATTAGAACTTATTCTTATACAGAGGTATTACTTGAGATCTTTAAAAACATCTGAAAAGATTTCTTGGCGGACCCAAAGACTAATATGTATACAGCGACAGTTATCACAGAAATGATTGATGCGAAGTCATTAAGATTACCCCTGAAGTCTGCTCGCATCTTCTGCACACTGGACCAGTGAAGCGAGCAGAGAAATAGAGATCGGTTAAGCTCCTGTAACTGACATCTACAAAACCAGAGCTATTTTAAAAGTGGTATGAAGATGCATCAGTTATATCTGCCTCAGCTGAATATTCATAGTGAACAGGCAGAAGAAGCCCAAAAAGTACTTTTCCTTTCGCATTTAATCCAAACACTTGCTTTAGTTTAAATAGGCCACAGGAAGATCCCTACAGCTCATCAACTTATCTGCTAAGAAAAACATCCCTTTTCCTTGAGGGATGGAACCTGAGGTGAGGAAAATCTGCCTTATCCACCTTAGAACACCCAATGGAAAATATTTACGAACAAGTTCATTGAAGTGTCTGCACAGATTTTTCAGCTCAACATCGCACCAATCATTGCGGCATTTACACGGTAGTAATGGCTGTACCGAAATAAAACGAAAAAAAACAAAAAAGCCTTGTTCGTAAAGCGCAAAAAATCCTAATCTATAGACAAACTTCAAAAGGCTGTTTATCGTAGCGGGTGTCTCGTTCGTCCGCTGTCCCAATCGTTCCGCATTAGATGTACTCCCAAAAAGTTCTTCTGCCCGAATTCGATGGTCTATATTATTGCTAATTTGCATGCGGCTTTAAAGAATATCCAAGAAAAACTTTTAGAAAATGAACTAAAAAAGCTTTAAAAGAATGTAGGATTCAAGGGCCCGAAAGTTCATCGAAATGGATCAAAACGATATATATGTATATATATATATATATAGTAGCCAAATTACGGACATTTATTCTATTATTTCTATTTAACACATCTGGATCTACGTCACACAGATGGCCTGCACGGCTCGCATTGCATATCGTAATACACACGCGGTCCCCGAGTGAGAGCGATGGCTTACTCCATACGTCCAAAGAAAGTGAAGAGCAGACAAATCCTCTGGGTTCGCAAAGATCGAGCCGCTGGTTGATAATCATAGCTCAGTTTTAAGGAGGGCCGGCAGCTCACTAGCCTACGAGAGAGGGAAAAGATCGAGCAAAGAAAGTAGACAGACAAGTCAGTGGGAGTACAATAGCCAGGAGAGCAATAGTGCGGTGCTAAAGATATGAACAACAACAACAACAACAAGCAAATAAGTGAGCTCGAGTAACCTTTAGTTCACCCCTTATTCTAATACGCAACACTTTGTTGCAACTATATTGCATCCGGTTCACTGGAAGGGATGGTGAGAAAGAGCGCAAAAGAGACGGAAATTTTCGAACGACCGTCAAGAAGGAAGGGAAGATGTGTACGGTAACATTTCTGAGTCGGCCATTCGGTCTGACTTCTTTTATTACTATCGCTATTCTCAATTCTCGCTGCTTGACATGCTCGTCCTTGCTTGTTTTCCTTCTTCTTTAGTTCTTTATGAAGTCACGTTGCCCGTATCCATTTGAGAAGGTGCTGCCTGCTCCTCGTTACTGTTGAGCCCTTGTCCATTTGGTATACACGAAGTACTGGGTTACGGAACTTTGAGCCTTGAACCCACTGTCCTACTTAAAGCTAAAAGCCAAATGGGAGAGCCGACTCCCAACCACTGACCATAGACTAAATCTGCATTGAAAACAGCAACCGTTGTTGGCCTATCTCTCAGGCAACTAGTAGCTACTGCCATTTGGTAGATGACGCTTCCCCTGCGTTCTCCGGACTATGATCGTTTATTAAACAAGGACCGAATTCCCCTTGTCTAGTTGGAGAAAGGTCTTTAGTTCGAGGCAGGAAAAAGGAGATTTACTGGGTCTGGGAGAAGAGGAGCCTAACCCCTTTCATTCTTCTGGCGGCCAGCTCCCGTCTGGAACCTGCTTACGAGTGGCTTGTTCCGATATCCATTTTCGCTTTTTCGCTATTCATCTGTCTGTCTGTCTCAGTGACACCCAGGTCCGCGTGTGCTCCTTGTGGATGTCCCAGCTCCTCTCTTTCCCTCCCTTGGCCTCTCAACAAAAAGCATCCTTCCTTGGTGTCAGCGGTTCTGTAGTATTTAACGAAAGTAATGGAGACTAAAGAACTCCGATCGGTGTTGCCTTCCCTTATGAGTCTATACTTTGCCTGCTAGCCGACCTTAGTCGTCCTGGGCGGCTCAGAACTTCAGGATGGTTGTTCCAGCACTTTCCACGAGCAGCAGTTGCAGCGCCGGTGAAAGCCCCATAAGTGCTTGAACAGCGATGCAGAGTATGCGGCAAAACATCGGGTGGCGTGACCGAGTCGATTGGCTGGCCGTCAGCCTCTTGTTTATCATGTCACGTTGCCTCGTTGAGCTAATTAAGAGGAATTGCACATAAAAAAACGAAAGAAATTCCTTAGACAGGCGAAAGAGGTAAGAATGGAAACGAAAAAGAAAAGAAAGATGTACCGAGACGGAGAGATGAGGCAGGAAAAAAAATATGTAAGACAGAAAGCCATACGGAGCGCAGCCGTCGTCGAAGGGAAGGCCTGTCAAATCGAAAACGCCTGATGAAACGCATCTTATTCCTGTTGCTCACTAATTGAACGCAAAGCAATCTTAAATCGCTCTTGTTATTACTGTTAGAAAGGATATCGGCGCGCTCTATTCCTGAAACTTTTTCATGCCGGACGCTTACTTCCGACCCCCCTGTTTCATTTACGTGGCAAAATTTTTCTGACTTTCAAAGCACGACCCCGATACACATATAGTCAAATTGCAGGTGATGGCTTATCTGTAACAGTTGCTGCCGTCACCAAGGGGCCAATGAGCAGACGAAGGATAAAGACTTGAACAATAAGAAAGGACAATTTGTGATTTTGCAGAAAATAAAGTGCAGATCTGTCTTTTCCTCTAAATAGGGATTGTTCCACTTGCAAACTATACCATTCTGATACGACACTTGTAGTGTCACATGCTTAGGAAAACCTTAATAGTTTACGACGACTAGAATCGTATGGTCTCACATTTTCTTGCGTTAACTCCAGATTGTTAGTGGGTCCTAATGACAACGATTCAAAAAACGAAACCCATGAAGATTCTTTAATGTCTTCTAATTAAATCATTTAAATTGCCTATGTTCTTTTACTTATTGAGGAGACGATTCAAAATGGTTTATAAACTTGGTGTTCATTTTCAAAGTCGTTCGAATACGTTCCGTGTACGAATGTATAACCGATACTGAGACGTCATTCTAGCCAAATTGGACTGTTCATAAAACATCGTTCTTGATCCATAGTATTTAATAGTATAGATGATATTTATTATAATGAACGCAATACATACGTAAGCTATATAGATCATTGTTGTTCGCTCTTACCGGGCACCTTAAGTACTTTCTCAGAATGCGCAACAATAAAACTAGAGAAAAATGTGTTATTTCATACGTCGGCCATAGGATTCCAATTACTATTCGAGGTTTCAATCTGAGGTCGATGTACACTTCAGTCACTTTCAAATATACAAAATATCCAACTGCTATTGGCCACAAAGCCGCGTGTCTATCCAACTGGACACAACTCTATTTAGTCGTAGAAGAACTTGAGCTTCATTGCAAGTTCTCTTCTCAAGCAATGTATGTCGCCAACCGCTTGGGGCAGACATAGCCCTTCTATAGTGTTCAGGTGTGAAAAAAATGAAGAGAGACTACCGAAAAGAGATTCGGTCTGCTCAAATCAAGTGCCGTTCAGATGTCAAATGGTAGAAAGAAGGTGACCTCCTTCCGACATAGCGAAATTTCATGCCATCAATAAATGTTCGTCGTTGCAAGTTTCAATCGTTGTGTAATCCAAAGTTATCTATCCAGGTTAAAGGCAGCTATTTGCAAACTATTCAAACGTCTATTAGATTTCACTGGGATGTTTTACCGCATTTTATATATATACAAATGAACTATAAATCATATCTAGGAAGTCCCAGATACCAAAAATAGGTCAGACAAGAACACAGACGCTCTAACCCGCTATTTTTTTTTATTTCAATCTTTCTACAATACTTTCCGAATACAAGGTTCTCCGGAATCACGAGATGCCCCTCACACACTTATTATGCCTACTAAAATAACACCAAACTTTTCTCCAAAATATAATTTTATTAAAGTGAAATTCTCGAATATAGAAAAAAAAAGCATACTGAAACCTTATCTGTAATATAATATAAAGCTCCTATTTTAGCTCCTTTTAGTGTTTTCTGTTGTAGACAGTCTCGGCCAGCTTTGTTCAAATACTATCTTGCAGAAAACAAAAGAGCTTTTTTTTCGAATGCTTATAGGCAATAAGGACGAAAGCGGTCGGTGACGTAAGTGGCAAGGCAAAACGTGACCTTATAGGAAGGAGAAATCACTCACTTTTGCGCCAGTCCGATTTCTCGTTAAGCGCCTAACACTTACGGGCGGGGTTTTCTCACAGCAGAAGTCAATACCGGTCACAAGCGCACGCGCTCTTTGGTGGACACGCGGCCTGAAATGAAATAGACTTTGTAGAAGAAATTCAACCAATATGCCGGCGCTCTAATAACAATCTGCGGTGGTTTAACAGAATGTAACGATACTAGAACAAGCAATAGCTGTATATTTTTTGTACTGTTTCGTATTATGAGGTGACCTGTATATAGAATGCCTCATTATAAATTGCCCTAGCGTAACGATTGCTAGCTATTTATCCTTCTTCAATTACTTTTTTTGCCTTTTATGTATTGAACATTCTACGAGCTTTCTAGAATTTCGCAAAATAATTGTGGTTGTTAGCGAAATTTTCGATTAGTTATTATAGGAAAAGCTTGTTTTTAAGTCAATATATATGTCAGGTCACCTCCATGTGGGCAAAGAGGAAACAACTTGTACGTACTAGTTCAAATTAAATATTGGATAGCTTACTTAAAAAACATATTTAGTGCAACCCATTTTCCCGACGAAAACAAATATTCATGCTTTTTATTTTCTTGTCCTACTTGTGCCCTGTCGGAGATACAAAGTGCTGGGGCACAAACGACTATTTCCCTCTTCAGTCGCACCTGTCGTCTACTACATGCCGTCGGAATTTACGTAATGAACCTTAGATTTTTTCGAGCTGGGTGCAATGAAACGCATGCAGGCGCAATACTGGTACAATTGTCAACAGCTTAATGTGAAAACATGTCTGAGGGGGTTTTAAAAATGTTTTTGTTTACAATGCGCTTGTTCTGGCGGGACTGTTCTCGCCTGCAATAAAGCTAATCTCTCACTTTTGCAGTACACAATGTTAGTTTCAAACATGAGTCAGATTCACTAGTGTTAATCCACGTTAAGCTTACCCTGCAAATGAAGACAAATATCATACATAGACGTTATAATAACGAATACATGCCACTTACCCTTTACAGCGAAGTGTTTTATCGAATTTTGTCTATGATAGACAATATCGACGAACGTTTGTTACATAAAAATGGTAATTCGATAATTATTATTATATATACTATTTATAAAAAATGTTTACATCTGTTAATATCGCATTAAATAACTAAACTCAAGATTTCTGGCGGAGTGGCCTTAGACCTGTGAGGGCATTTCAGAAATCGATCGATGATCAATACTCCATCCTTGGATTGACATAACGAGGAGCGATCGCAGACGTCATGCAGGCTTCTAATTCTTTATGTATCTATCCTTAATAATGTTGCAATATTTATTTCTTTCCAAAAATGTTTACCTCCAGCCCCGGCTGGGGGCTTCATAGCAGCACGTGACATCGGGACCAATGCCCTTTGGCTCTTTCGAGTACCGGGTCCACGGGTAATGTGTCGCAATCAGATTTCCACAAGATACTGTCCTATCGATCCTTTATTATTTGGAGCAGCGAACAGACATCGATAGATGCTAAATGATCAGCAGTTTTACTCGTTTTATAGCCAATTGCTGAATTCACATCTTCGTCTATTCGTTATGGTCTTCCGAATGCGTTTTCTCCAGATCTTTCGACACAGCACCGCAGAGATGGATCGCTCCTAAGCTGCCAACCTAGTTATCGTACGTAATTCCGAGTGCCATGACTTGCACGTTAATATAGAGCATGCTCATAAACAATATCGATAAGGCTGGTTGCCCCTCAACATCATTACTATCTATCAGATAATTGTACATAGCTGGCATAATAGGCACCAACGTTGTTTCGGCTGAGCTTGTGGAGTCGGTCTTTTTATGCACACCGATATGGCAAGTAAAGATAGTACAATTAATCTAGTTTATTGATCAGAGTTGCTTTGCCTGGTCCCCCTGAAGAGGGGACTTGCTCGCTGAAATGTACGCCGCATCGCGTACAGCGAACGCTCTATAACAAAAAGTGATTTTGAGTGTGATTATGAGTGAAATTACAGATCCAAAGAGAAGTGCATCTATGCCTGGTGATGTCTAGACTACCTAGTCGCCGGTTTGCTTGGAGACAGAGCATTTACGTGGGCGTTGATTCTGACGCGTTTGCCTGGCGCTTAACGAATTCGGGAAACCGGCTCTAGCGCTTCTGTGTGTTCCAGAAGGCAGCGCTAATCCAACTAGACACTGCCAGGTCGATCGCCTATCTTTGGCGATATCTAGCGCCGGTCGACGTAACGCCGGAAAAACAGTGAGTGGGGACTTATCGTACTGCGCGTAATTAAAGACTCATCATGATTTCTGGCGCAGTGTTCTCTCCTTAAAAGACTGATTACCGGTAGTACTAATTTGCGTCACATACACATTAAGAACTTTACTAATCGATCGGTGTGATCAGTTTTTTGTTAGTCCCTATACTGCGAGTTTAGCAATGACGAATGAACGGACTACACTTATTTGAGCAATCGTTTACAGCATGTTTGTATACCGGACCAATCCACTTTACATATAGCCTTGAGTTGAAAACTATTTAAAGCCTATAACTAAAAGCGTCAAGCTAGCCAGCGACACACAGATAGTACACAGTATGCGTGAAAAGAAGAACATTCTTGAAGTTTCTGATCGTATTGCGACATATCTCATTGTATAAACGTTATATACAGTGACTAGTATCCCTAGAATTCGTGTCACAGGTCGTAACAAGACCCAGTTCAATCGATACCTTGGTGCGATTCCTCTTCTCGACTACATGCAGCCGGCGTACGCGTATTACTTTAGACACGAGCAGTCACGGAGCACGTAATCACTACCACAACCGAAGCGGTAGCTAAATGAAACAAGCCGAAATAAAAACGACATAATCGCTGGACATAAAAGTTGCTCGTAACTTGCCGTGCCACTGTTGACATTATTTTGGTAATAATTTTATTCTGCAACGATCATTAGTTAATTTTGCAAAAACACAGCGGTCCATATAATGATTATGACCGTACAGAGAACGGACTTCGACTTTAACAAACTGAAGTATGCTCTCCAATCTACTATTTACAACCGCCTTTCTACATTCGTAAATTTATTCTATCTCTTCCAAGCAAGGTAATTTGTCTTTCTTGCTTATATCACTAACTTCCCAGTGGGTCAATTTTTTGCAACGATAAATGTTTGCGTCTACACTAGGTTATAGTAATCATCTGTAAGTAGGGCCCAAAGCTACTTATTCGATGAAAACGGTAAATTGTTTTGTGTCTTGCAGTTATGGGACGATTGCTTCATATTTTTATCGACAATATGTATGCCTACAGCATCATTTGTTTAGAGAAAATTGATAAAAATACATTTATCTACGTATTAAGAGAAAATTTATATAGCGAGTGATAACAGAAATGTGAAGTGCCTCATACGTCCGAGCTGTCTGAAATGGCCAATACGACTCGTGCTATGCACCGCCAGATGTGGACTCTGGTAGTTCTTGAGTAGATAAACGTGCTTCAGTGCACAATTATGTAGTTCGACAGATCTGAACTACAGAAGTGAATTAGCGAAGCACAAGTTGACGACTAAGTTTATTGTTGATTTAAGAAATCTTATATGCTTAGTGGTACATTAATAATAGTATTTTGTAATAAAGCAACAAAAAGCTATGACTTTTATTAGTTATTTTAGCGGACTTCAAACAGCAAGTCGAGGGTTATGTACGGCCTATACGAGTTTTACACATTTAACAGAAATGGTAATCATTAACTACAAAGCAATAAAGTGACTTTATTCTGGCTATCATTTCGGTTTGTAGACGTTCTAAGGGATTCTGTTTTATCGTCAGCAGCTAATGTTTTCGATAACGAAGTTTCTCTCTTGTCTAAATCAATATTCTTTTTTTGAGTGAACTCAATATAGTCGAGTTCCAGATCACTGCTATCTCACATCATTAGACGCTGGACAAAGAAGTAGTGAAAGGGAAAATGGCCGGTTAAGTTACAATATGCAACGCGAATTCCCTTTCTAAGTTTTACTTTCCCATATCCAGGCGGCTGCTGTCCTCGTATTTCCCCATGGTTGTGCCAGAAGCTACTAATGAGAAGCTATCATCTACATTTCGGTTCGCAAAAACCACCGTCTAGCAGGATCCACATCGGCGCCCTCAGGCGTGTTCAGAGCTAGCTTGCCAAAGTATATAAGGTGATATAGCAGTACGCGTTGCGGTCGCAGTAAGCAACGGTTACAATTTATAAGCAGATCTCTCCTCGCTACATGTCCAGCATATATATGGCGTCAGAACAGCAGCTTAAGCTTTAAGCTCCATTCTCGATGTACCGCTATGGAGCCATTGGCGGTGCATGAAAATCTCGATGTTTCCTTGCATGCGCCCGGAAACGAGAAAGGCGCACTGAAGTAAGTGAAAAGCAGGTCCAATGTTATCCAGCGTGAAGTCGAAGAGAGAGACTATGGGATGGTTACGCAAGCCAGCTTTTTCTTTTGTCTTCGGTTTAAAGCCAAGCCTGCTCTCTTTGCCGGTGCCTGCTGGTCGCACACGCGACAAAAAACACTCACTAGAATGAAGAGGAAGACAGATCCCGACACCATGCCTGGTTAGGGCTATGATGAAGATCATGATCCCGATGACGGCTTTTGCTTGTGCTGCTACCATAATAGCAATATGGGCGTGTACAGAGACGGTCCAGTTACGTCCTCGTCCGAATCACAGAGAACTGGTCCTGGCATGAACTTGTGTTCGTCCCCTATTCATTTTCTGTTTGTTGTTAAGGTTGTTGTTCTAATCTTAGAGTGTTGCACGTAGATCGCTGTGTCGTGCGGCTTAGAACAGCATAGACAAACACTGCGATAGAATGAGCATTGAGACGACCTGGCTTCTTGCTCGCTCGCACAAAACTCAGGACTGTAGTCGCATTACCATGAGCACTCACGAAGATAAACTGACCCCATTACACCTACGACCCCCGCTACCACAAGTAACACTGTCGGACTACATTAATATATGCTATTTCTCCGGCAGCTGGCAACGCTTGGTTGATCCCACAGGATGATGTCACAGCGACTGTCTGGTGGCGGATTTTAATGGACGTTCACCGTATATCTCTATCGTAATGTGGAATATCTAACAATCGTATTAAGTTCCTACTGTAGAGTAGAGGATGGACGAGCGTTCTCCTGGCGAAAGCGAATATAGTAGCATTGGCTAGAAGGTCTACGCGAGCCAGGCTACAACGATTTAGAAATGAAAGCTACTGTTCCTTTATGCGGGAGCATGTACGTTAACTCCTGAACGAGAAGGAGTGGTAAAATCGATAATCGCATTACGACATATCATCAGGTGAAAGGATATACCGAAAATTATCCGTTGTCAGTGCCGAACTAGGACCTGAAAAAAGCAAAAACTAATCCATAGCTTTTGTCTTGCATGCAAATTAGTTTACACAAAGCTGCCACTAAAGGCCAAGTTGCCAACATGAAGAACACAGCCACCCCCTTACCGCGGCGTGCCTCTCTCAGAATATACGGCCCAGTTATGTCAGCTGCGGTAAGGGATACGTATATGGTATATATATATATATATATATATATACCATATGTTCATCACTTACTATATTGAAGTATAAAAGTCACTTGACTATTTAATGAGGAACTTTCAACTGTGAGGTGCCTTCGCTAGACGCTGTAGATATTTTTTTTTGGGGTTTACTTATTTGTTCGATGTTAATCTCATTTTGGCTTCATTTCAGCATATGAAACTAGGCTCGAATGATGCAATATTATTTAGAATACGAAAATGGCAACGTATAGCAATTTCCCTGTGGCCACTCGAGTCAACAAAATTGTGTATGGATCTCTAACAAAAGCCTAGAATTGAGAAAGGCAGAATGATAATAGAGCCTGTTATTTTACTAGGATATTTATTTTGCGGTCCAATTTAGTCTATGAAGTTGTTAGTAAGTAATGGAAATGTTTGTTAAAAGGGCGGCTTCAAGATCAAACTTTTGTGAGAGGCACCGCTTTCTTTTGCCATCACTCGCGGGTATTAGCTGTCCAATGTTTATTTATCTCTCTTGGAATTTAAAAGATAACATACTGTGATTATAGAGAAGCTATATTCAAAGTGCAAGTTTGACCACAAGTTATATCGGTGTGGGTTTTGGTTTGCTAAAAAGACAGAACATCGCCTTATAAACGTTGCATGGACAGCTGAACTGCGCCGAGTGGACGGGAAATTTTCGAAACGTTTCCGGCCAGCGGATTTGCGTGTCCTTTGACAACGATCAGAAAATCTCTGAGATTGATGTGGTGACAGGCTCTCAAATGTTTAGCCTTGAAGCTTTTCTTTTAATAATATATAAAATATATTATTAAAATAATATGAAATCAATTTTCGAAGATTGTGGGAATTGTGTATTTTATCTTCCATAGATCATTTACCTCCATAAAGGAGGAACGTCAGCCAGGCGTGCTAGCAAAGAAAATCTTGCCATTAAGGCAGGTTTCTAACATGAAAAGATTTCAAAACAATGACAATAACGTTATAGCTATTATTCTTGCAGATAACTTTTCTGAGATTTTGAGGTTTGTAAATTGCTCGTTTTATGGGTAGAAGTTAAAATGGATAGAGAAATATACTCGATCGAATTAGATTTGTTTAATAAACGTAAATCTAATTGGGGCACTGAAAGCAGGCTTCCATTTAACCAAACCAAGCGCTCTGCTTAGTTTCTATTGTGGCTTCGGGAAAAAACGAAACGTACAGTATATTATCAATGCAGGTCCAAAAGCGTCCGAGCTCACAAAATTCCGTGCGTTATTTGCGCACGTAAACAATACGGGAACTTATTGATTTTGCATTGATTAGAAAGATGACAAAATATGCAGAGTCCACTTTTCATATACGTATAAATGTATGCTTGTGGCTCTGCTGCGAAAATCAGCGCTCTATCAACGATCATGGAAGGTGGTTGATCCAACTGCTCTTAGACGTGCGAGGCCTTTTCAAAGGCTGATTTAGCTGATTGGTCATAGACAGTGGTTACGGGACAGGGCGAAATGGTAATAGTTCGTTTGTAAATAAGATACGGTACCGGCCAACCGAAATCCTAACATGCGCAGGAAATAAATAAGCGTAAAGGGAGCATAAAGGCTAATATATTCGAGGTGCAACCATTTGCCTTAATATTGTTCAAAAGTTTATATATATTGACCAAGCTCTCGATAAAGCCGAGCGTAGAAGCACTTAAGAATAATATTAAGAAAGTATTCCGACTGGTCTAAACGATCTTTAAAATCCATCGATATCTATCGCCTGCAGTAATGGAAAAACTTAGCTGAATATAGACAATAGGTCATCATGATGAATGTGAGAGGTTAGAAACGCAAATCACTCACTGTACATCTTTCGCTGCGTTTTCAGTTATACCCAAAATGGGTCCGTTACGGGATCTTTTTCTGTGGGGATTTACGCTGTTATATATGTATATCTTCAATGCTTAAATTATACTGCCATCATAGAAAGGTATGATACAACGTACTAAAAACAAGGATTCCCTATGTACGTGCCTCAAATATTCGCAATCGGAAATTATTCCGTAGGGCACACAAAGCACCTAGGAACGGCTCGCGCTATTCCAGCTACATCCATCAGCTGCGTACTGGAAGCGTCCCTCTTTATTTCCTGAGCAGTCAAAGCATTTGCAGTACGCTGCCACTGTTCGTGGGTCGAAATAGACTATACGTAGACCCACTTCGGTGCTGTAACAGTGGGATCCAATTTATTCTTCCTTCAATAACTATAGCCATCAGAAAGCGCCAACATGATGGAATACAATATCCCATAGAATGTGGTAATGAATGAACACAACTACACGAAAAAGGGCGTACGGATACGACGATAACCATTCTATTATTGTTACTCTTTGAAGCAGGGTAATCACACCTATGCTGGCCTGGTGTGCGTTTGTAATATCGATAAACGATAGTGAAACATACGGGCCCGTAGGCAACAATATACGCCAAGAGAATGGACCGATATCGCGAGCGCTAATGGAAACACAGAAGAAACGCGCTTACTACATTCTACCTTGTAATAGAAAAGACAAAACACTTTACTTATTTACATGTAACAAGCGATAATTGGGCGCAAGTAGAAACACATAGACAGACTTTTGCTGATAACGGTGGTTGGCCACCGGAGGGCGCTTACGAATCAGTTCTGATCCGATCTGTTCTATGAGTTGCATATTGGGTTTACAAAGCGCAGTTGAAGTAAACCAATTATATGAACAGTGGGTGGTGAGTAGGTCGTGGACCTTACAGATTGCCTACCTAGTTTGTTTTTTTTTTCTGTAGTTCCGTTTGGTACGACTATTTGCATGGGAATTCAAAGTCATGAAGCTTTATGGTTCTTTAAATGTTAAAGTCAAATCTGTTTTGATAAGACGAACTCCAACAGACCATGTTCAGCTTCTGTACTTTGTCAACCTACTACCTTCTGTGTGTATGGACATTTTAACCTAACTGTAATAGGTTACGTTTGATGTAACCTAACACACGCTGAAGCTCTTAAATAATATCTAATGCAAACTATACAAATGATGATTATTACTCTGTAGGTAAAAAGGTCACAGTTTTTCGCTTCAACATGCGATACAGCCCCGTCAAGATGATCATGCTCTTCGGCCAAAAATGAAATCAAAGTGTACACTATAGTGCATTGCTCTTCTTTAATAGCCTCGTTTTTATGAGTTTGTTCTCTGTCAATCGTAGAACAAACCTTCAATGACATGTTCAATAACTTTTTATATTCGTGAACTACTACATCAGCCGTGTAGTACAACCTGTGCTGCTACTGAGGCCTTACCAAATAGGCTTTGCCCATGTCGTCGTTGTAAAAGTATGCCAACAGTTTTGAAGTTGATGTATCTGCGAGAGACTCAGATCCACTGCAGGGATAAAGCAACTAGCATGCCAGCGATCTGCATAATTAGCAACAGGTAAAAAGTGCTCTACGGTGTGCAATTTTAGTCGTTGTTGATGAAGCTCTGCTATCAATCTTGGTAAATCTTGCACATAATCGATGTTTCCCTGGATCTCTACATGGCTGAAGGCTATCTGTTTGTGTGACCAAAACTCCTGGGTTATGAGACCGGTTGATGAGACGACATTAATTGACCGATCCTTTTCGTCGGAAATACTTTGAGACGATCAATAGTTAACAACTTTAATCAGTGTCTCTAATCGATTCCGCGTGAGTGCCTATAGATTGCGATGTATAATATAGGAATAACTACAACTATAATAAGGATAACGCAATGCGATTGAATTTTTAGAGCAGCTCCACAGTGGAACTTCGGTCGGCGATGGTAAACTGCATTACTAGTACGTGGATCATTCCAGATAAGCCCTACAAATATTATTACCGTAAACAAAAAAACCGTCAACTGCTGCCTTTGATCTTTGTTTTCGATACTGCATCACGAAACTTGAGGTAAAATGGACTGATATTAGCGCATGGTCCGAAACTAGTCGGAGCTAACTTATCTAAAAGAAATCTACTATATTGTCCGTGCATAGTGAATAGAAATTCGCCGAATTTATTAACGGAACCTCTATTCATATCAAGATATCTACAGTGCTAAACAATACTGGAATCTAGAGCCTATCGCCTATACGCTAACGTACAATACTTCACACCCACAACGTCCGCTTGTTTTTACCCACGTACAGTCAAGCCCGTTCAATTACTATTTCTTTTTTTAGATATGGTTCATGTTATACATACGTACTAAATTCTATTTAAGAACGTTTTTAGTCTGGCCTAAAAATGACCTTACCCAAATCCAAGGTTAGAACCCGTGCCCTCTGCTGTTACTCTACGACGCCAAGCTCTATTACACCGTTCCAGTTTGTTGTCTTGTTTGAGGCACTGCGAAGTTGTCTTTGGAGCTCGCCCACATTACGGCTCTGTCGTGCTTCTCTGTCAACGTGTAACAGCGATTCGGGCACTTGCTAAGTAAGCCCCTTCATCTAGCTTCGATTGTTTAGTACAGGTTACCCTACTTCAGGTATTTTCCTACCCTGTTTCACTCATTCTGTGACTATCTATGCAACGCTGGCCAATTTCCTTCTGTTCACCATATCATTTTTCCATTGCAATTAAGCACACATTTCACTGTCGTTAAGCTGTTACGACTTTGCAGTTCGGCAATTCAACTATCTTTAAATTAAATTGAACTTAACTGTCAAAACTTCGTATAAATATTACGGTGTTCAAGGCGGTGTACGGCCAGCAAAAAAATATGAATGCATCATTATTTTCTGGGAATCTGGACCGATACCTGCAGAAAACTGCATTTTCGATCACATGAAAGATACGGAGAAAACCAACGAACGGACGGATATGGGGAAAAGCAACCCCAAATACTGAAACCGGTTTAGCTGCGACCTGGAAAAGCTCAAAATAACAGTGGCTGTTGTCCTACCTTTCCTTCTAAATTTCATCGTCTTTGTCTTGGTCAGAGTTAGGGCAATTTCAGATCTGTGACTAACGCGCGGAGCCAAGCTAGAACTTGCTGGACTTAGAGTCCGTTCGACCCGTATATAACTGCGTCGTTGCATCCAGGATGATTACGACTAAATTTTTCCATCCTTTTATTTAATCAAAAAGACTTTTCAGTAAAATGGAGAATAAAACTGGGCTTGTTGTCAGACCAGTTGTTTGTGTGAAGGACGAGAGATCCGCCGCTCCGTCGCCAACGGTTATTCTGTCCTCCTGTACAATTGTAGCAAGAAGGCTGAGCACATTTATATGGACACCCACCTCTGCACGCGTGAGCATAGCCTTGTGCCTGGATGTTGAGTCGAAGGGAGCCTTGAAATCGACGAATATAAGGTGTAACTAATTGCGCAATGTGGCCAGTGCCCTCTTGACATCAACGACTAGGACCCTGCACGCCGCTTCTGTGGAACATTCTCTCCGGAACACTGGTGCTTCGTTGGTATGATGTGCACGCTTCCTAGGTCACTATCCAGTTTCTTAATCAGCAAGCCGGAAAGCAGCTTATAACAAGCGCTTTTCATTATTCCCTTACCTTGATGACGGCGCGGTTCGGCTGTCTTTTCTGTTAGCGGTCACTAATAAGGTAGTATGTTTCTCCTAGGATGGGAATGTACTAATATATATTAATTTATTAAATGGTGGCATTCAGCACGGTACGTCAACGACGGCGCATTTCGTTCGCTGCAGATCCATTCAAATTGCTAATACTTTTATGTCGTATGCGTTTTTCCAGACATTGTTTTAAAAATGGAGTTTAACGAGTGTAACTAAGGCTGCACCTCGGCCATACATTTAAAGGTATCTGGACCTTTTAGGAATGGCTGGCAGTATACTTGGACCGCGGCCTATGCATCCTGGGGAAACGCAAAGAAAGTTCTGTAAACTAGAAAATTTTAATCCGATTAAGTATTGGCGTTCATTAGGTCAGGTGCAGCATGAACTTTGTGGGTGCGTTCCAGAAACTTATCTACACCTAAACATCAACAATCCGCGCAGATGCAATTCGGATAGCAAGATGTATCACTACTGATATGTAAGCACGAATGCCTGCGCCCTATGGTACAAAATGATTTCCATCTTGAAACTTCACCCTATTCCTGATTACGTTCGTCGCAAATGGACTTCCTACATGTCCTAGGAAAGTCGGCGTCACGATGGAATCAAATACCTAGCAACCAACGTCCGTGGGCGTATTCTGAGGAGTAATGATGCAACTCGAATCAGACTGGAAGGCAAGGAAGGTGTTGAAGCCGTCGACAATGACCAGAGGAGAGGCAAGGTGCGAGATTATGCCTGCAGTCTACTGACCAGCAAGTACGTTGATTTCGAATCAGCCGTTGAACACAGATTGCTACGAGACTTGGTCACTAGCCACGCAAGCAATGACATTATCCTCCACTGGGCACAGCGCGAGGTCGCGAACCCTATGACTGTAGAAAACAAAGATGCCTCCACCAAGGCGGCCTGGTCCTGCGCTCGCCATTGCAGGGCAACGCGTGGAATAGAAACGCGGTGAAGTAAAACGTACTCTATGAATGAAAATACCTGCACTGTGCAGGGTCTCCACGGAGAACGCCGGGGTTGCAACCCCTTCATAGTTCCGCTATGTGATTCTTAACGTTTTCTCAGGGTTCGGCCTTACTACAAGCTCCATACTCAAGGCTCCGCTGGTTCAAGGGACGCGTACTGAAGTCGGCTGTCTAATTGTCAATGTTACTCGAAGCTGCCTCGTGAAATAACTGACGGTCGTGATTGTCGGGATGGTCAGATGTAAGCGAAAAAGTGTCTCAAAACTGAGAAAGGTAAGTAATTTCCGCGAATAAAGTCAAAGGAGACCACCTTACTAATGTTGTATTGAAGTAGAATTTTAAATATATTTAAAGTACGATTTATGTAAATACAATCAGTTGTTTTTCATTGGCATCATTTTAAAGTTGCTGTCGGCCGTTCCTGTGCATAATAGGCTGTAAGGACCTTGTTTAATTATGCTGTAGCCCTACATGTGTTCTGTTGCTACAAAACCACTACAACTAACCGTTCCACTTATCCCGGAACTTTTGGTTTACCCTCACATGATCCGTGAGAACTATTTTAGGGCGTGCGACGAGTTTTATGAAAAAAAGTTCCGAGGCCTTATTTCACATAAACTTCTAAGGTCAGTGGGCAATCCTGACTATTGATCATATTCACAGTTATTTTAGAAAACGTGCGTTTTGTTGCTCTCGGAGCAGTTCGTGCCCCAATGCGGCCCACTTTACAAACGGCAGTTGGCTAGTCGCTCGGTCGCTTGTAGGCACAGAAAATAGAAAGGCACAGCAGTTCGGCGCAGCTGCGGTGGTTCATTTGCTACTGTTGACAGCTGTGAAGTATTCTGACTGAAACACCCCAAAGCAGAGGTTCTTTCGCTATACGAAATAGAACAAGATACAACATAGGAGCGAGCTAGGAATGAGCTGAACGCTGCGGATGGCTCGAATCGCGGCCGTGTCTATCATAGTAGATAGCGTATAGTAGAGCCACGGTCTCACAAGCTGCTTCTGGTCATAGCAAAGTCAAATATATAGTCCAATACTGAGCTGACCGACACTGCTTCAGCACTAGCCCCTTGCTTTCAGAGATGGATTCAACAAAGGATACTATGGCAGAAAATGTGACCGAAGATGAGTGTTGAACCCAATGTATATTTCATTTTTCCCCGCTCTCTATTTTCTCACTGGTCGGACTTTTGTTGTCACGAGCTGACTAATCGTTAGTAACTGCATTACATTTAACAGTTTAGTTGGAGAGAAATTGTATTAAGTCTAGGGCAGTCGATGTATCAGTAAGACGAGTAGGCTTTCCTTGCTCGTGGACAGCTTCTATTAGCAGCCCCTAAATATTCCTCCAAGCTGTTTCAGCTTGAATCTAGGAGTAGGTACAAAGGATATTCCTTCGTAGTAATTATTCTAGTAGTAGAACGCTTCGAATGCGATGCTATACACTCATAACCGACTTAGCTCTCCTTATTATCTTTTCAAGGGAAGTTTCCTGCGCCACAAAGTGGGAGTTAGTGTCTATAGGGGCTAATTTTAAAATTTTTTTGTTGGGTGTAAGTCCAATGTAGGCTTGCATAGATAGTGGACAGAGAATGCATTATTTTAATTTTCTTCGAAAGCACCTAGGATAGTTTTGGTCATGTAAAACACATGTGAAGCAACGGGAAGTGTCCTTCTACGTTCTTTTTAGTAACTTGTATTAAAAATAATCAATGCGTATGTAAACCTATCAATTGGAAATATTCACTTCGGACTGGCATGGGTCGACCACCACAACATTTTTCCAATTTCCATTCGAGATTATACTTTTTTTTTTTTGGCGTGGTTTAGAACATTCTTATAGCAAGTTTTTGTAGGTGGAGTCGAAGGCCAACGTGGAGACACTCGTGTTACTGTTGAGTGGCGCCTTATACTCACTCACACCAGCTCGGCCTACAGACTCTATTTAACTTAGACCGTCAAAGCATTTTCTCAACTTGACTCGAGTTTCTCGTTTTCAAACTTTTAATTCTCGTTTCAAGTAGACGTTGCTGTTGGCTACAATAAGCTGTTTGATTGGACCTTGTCTCTCTCACTCGCTGGGGTAGAAGTCGGTCGGGCTGGCTAAATTCAAGACAATGCTGAAGGCACGCATGGGTAGAACTGCAAAGCAACATTCATAGACGCAGATTCAAGATGTACTTCGGCTAAACGAATAATTCTAGCATCGACCTTCCTATTTATTTTTTATAAGCCTCTTGGCACTTAATCCCTTTGCGCATAAAAATTGGGAGAAAGATTGAAGCCACATATACGGATATGTAAATTTACATATATATACACATACCGTGATACAATAAAAGCCATGATTTGGGCTTGCAAAAACACACAATCTAGCCAAATCTCGCGGAAGGCTAGTAAACAAATATAATAATATTAGCTAGAATGCATATGAAGGTTTCATAAACGTTCAATATGTTAGAGTGTGTGGTTCGACCCATGCGGGTATTGCACCATTATAACAAGGGACAATACAACAGCTAGGGGCATATAGAGGCACGCTTTCTCGAACGGGTAAACTATCCAAAGCTCATTTTTCTACCTTTGTAGGTAATGGTCTGCTACTCTAGACGCCATTGCCGCTATCGGACAAAACAGGATAACGGAATACTCGGGGTTGTCATATTAAAAATATGACGGATGACTGAAACTTAAATTTCGACAAACATACTACACTCGTCCCGGCGCTCCTTCCATTCTAGCCATTTCCTTTTAAATTTGTTGACCTTAGAGAGATACTGTGCATTGATGGACTGTTTTGTTGCAGTGATGTTCTCCGGTGCTACTCGGTGGATATGTCGCAGCGAATCTGTGAATGGATACTTATCATTCTGAAAGTAGGCCTTCTATTCCCGGAAAGACAAACGTTTCGTAGTGTAAAGTCGACTAGATGACCCCTTGCGCACTGTTCCAGTGTACACTGCACGCTGCAAAAACCCCGCTGGTTAACGACCCATGGTCAATGAACTGCTGCGTGGACGACGGGCGCAGTCAAGCGTTCGTGGTGTCGCCCGGGCCGAACGGAAAAAAAATCTGTCAAAACTAAATGCCAGCTACAACCACTGCGAAACCGCCAAGTACCTAAAAACGTCAAGAAGTTAAAGCAACGCAGCACCGTAGCAGTAGCGGTAGCGACCATCGATTCGCTCGGCGTTGCTGGAAAGGTGATAACCCCTACCAGAAGTTGTAAATTAAACAGAGGTCTTCTCAAAATATCTACTTCGCCCGGCACAGCGGAGGCAAAATAAGACTTCTTCAAATCTACCCGGTCCTATATAGCGATATACCATAACGTATTATAACGATATTTTATTTATTTAGGGAGTGTAAAGTTTCCGCTGCGTCAGAAAGGGGACTATCGCTCCAACGACATAAACCTGCTATGACTGCTTGATGGGTGGCCTGTTACCGACCAACTAAAATCAATAGATATTTGGAGTGCGCGCAAGATTTCTACAATGTCAAAAAAAAAAATCAACAACATCAGCACTGTTAAATTTTGCCGATCTGGAAAAATATTTGAACAAGCATTGAGATTTATGGACTTTGTAATGGGTTACCGTAAATATACCTGTATGAGATACCCTCGTAATGCAATATATATCTCGCGGTAAATATGTGTGGCAAAGATACGCGTAAATATAATAGAACTGCTTGCTATACATTTTAGGTATGAAAACAAATACATTTTTAACTAACTAGTCGCTATTTTTGTGTTTTGTCTAAATTTTCGTGGTGGTAAACAGCTATAGGTTTGAACAACCTGGCCACAGGCAGAAGCCTTTAACAGGCAGGTAGTGTGGCCGTGCAGTTTCTAAACAAATATGGCTGCTCTCTTTTCTAAATCGATAACGTTGTTTGGCAGCTATGAACTTATGTAATGTCCAAAATCAATGGCCGAATTGTACACCCACTAGTAACTGAAAAACGAATTGAAGTTACCTGCGGAAACTATACACACAGTGTAAAGTTCGCATTGAAAAATACGAGTGCCTTTAATTAGCTACCAGCTTTTTGTAACTTAAATGCAGTAAGAAAAATAGAGCTTCATCGAAAAACATTACTATTCCTCATAGGCTTTAGTTTTACATTCAATTTATAAAATTGTAGTCAATAAACCCCCATCCGTTACAAAGGAACTTGACAAGCGTTAGATACCTTGGAAAAGTCTGAGTAAATTGTAACTTCTGCAAAATACAGTCGGAGTTTAGTTCTAATTCTAGTCAAAGAGTTCTAGTTTACTACATAAGCTAGATAGATAAAGGTACATAGTATTTACAATAGTTTCTATACCCATCATAGTATTCCTAACTAATAAAATGTTACCCAGAATTAACAGTTGATTTTTCTCTATATTAAACTTTACTAAAGCGCCTCATGGATGAGTGATATAGCAATCGATAGAGTATTCTGAAGTTAATGCGAATCGAGCTAAAGCTTTTGCTGAAATTGGGAGTTCACAATATGAAGTGACGACCTCGGCCCCGACAATGTATTAATGACCGTACGAAAAGAAAATATCGCCTTCCGCTGGTTATGTATTCCGCGGTGGGCGGCTATCCTAGAAAGTCTGTATTTGTTTCTTGTGTGTACACCATGTGCATTTTGTTCCTGTGTACGGAGCGCTATCTGGGCGAGCTATAACGCCAAAGAACCTCTGTATTCTTATGCTGTTTTGGTAACGTAGATGCGGACCAATTTCCGCGACAGTTACCACTCAGAAAGGCCCCGCGCTGTGCGAATCAGCGGTAGTATTTTAGTGTATCGCTGAACTGCACAACCTAAGCTTAGTCAATAAACTTACGGCGGTGTTAGTTCTGGTAGGCTCAGTCAAGATATAGGCTACGAAAATGTCCAGTTAAGGTTTGTGGCCAAGTTTTCGGGCGAACGCTTTGCCTGGACTTACCCTGCAAAATTCCGAAGCTTATCTCTCGAGGAAATGTCAATGCTTATGTGTAATAGCACATTCTAAAGCAAGTGGTGGAACAGTGTCGAGAAAATCCCCTTTGTACCAGAAATCCTTCAAGCATTCAAATTACAGGTCCGTGTTCTCCTTGCTATTATCGAAATCCGCTGCGCTGCCGCCCTATCACAGATACCAAAGCGAACGTTTTGTTTTTTCCATTCGTCGGAGCACTCAGAATATGGCAAAAAAAACAAATACAATGGTTCATTTCGTTCATAGAAAAGATGCGGCACTTCCTCGCGGGCCGGCCTGCACTTCTCTGCCATCATCTCAATGGCGGCTACTGTTGTGTCTGGCTAGCCCTTAGTCGGTGCATCACGGCCAGCCCCACAGAGCAGACGACAAATTCATGCAGATGTACAAAATAACTGCGGGTATCATGACGCTAGAAAATGAGTCGTACCCTGTTGCTTTGGTGGGACGCCTACGCTGGCCTAACCGTTTCGCTGCGTTACCCGGCTACAGCCTATCTTGTGGGCGCGAAGAGTCTCCCTCCATCCTTTAGAATTCAGGGCACGATCAAGGACTGAAATGTCGCTGCTCCCTCAAAGGTAAAGGATCTATCAAACCGTTCCTGTGAATTTCTAAATATACTCGGCTCAAGAATAATCTCAGGATCGATCGACTTTCAACATACCGCCCTCAGGATGAGAGGCAACCGTCGTTGAATGAATATAAAAAAAACTTGAAGCTCCATTCCAGACCTCTGTCGTCGAAACAAGACGAGTGAAGTGGATGGAAAAACATTCTCTGCGGGTTCAGAGATCGATTTTGATGGAACTGGAACTAAATAATTATCGAATAACGAAATAGCATATTTGTTTGGATCCAAATCTATTCCTAATCTTGAATTCAGGGCTTACTGGAGGTATCTAATAACAAGCGCCTTCTGGACTCGGTGCATATACGCGTATTATTATATTGCTTGATATGGAGGTTTCCCACCTGACACCGGAGAGATTATGTAGAGTTATCTGGGTGCGGGCGCATAACGTGATAATTCGTTAGGTCAAACGTGTGTGCTAAAGTCGTGGCGCTCCAATTGGAAAAAATGTGGAATTATCTGAGCATTAATATATACCTATTTTCTACACTTTTGAGATTTCTACCGCGCTCTTTTAAGATTTCACAGGACAAATCTCGCTACAAGATTCTCGTGCTTGTCGTGCTTGTCGTCCTTAAGGGCAAGACAAGGCATGCTTGTAGAAAAAGCTTCTGAACAATGAACAAGGGTTAGTCACTACTAACTTCTCCATTCCACGAAACTTATGATTCAACATTGTAAAACAAAACGCAATTTGAAACTTTGTCTCGTCCAAATCTATACCTAACTTTGCATTCAGGGCTTAGTAAAGGTATCTAATCGAATATGGATTTAGATAACAAGCGTCGTTCGGACTCGGGGTACTTACGCGTATTATATACCTTGTCGTTTGCTTGCAGTGTTAAACAAAAGAGAGGCTCAAGAATCGGTGTGGGTGTTTCAAGGTACTTATCCCGTGGTCTATACTCGTAAGACTATACATCACAGATTGGGTCCGTAATGCGAAGCACATTGACGCCGCCGTATTCGAGTCGATATCGTAGTAGTAGGAAGTCGGATATTGTCTTTTCTCATTTGGAATATTCATAAAAGGAATGTATGTTCCTCGCAACACGTAAAGACGAAAAACACCATTTCGTCAAGCAGACTTTTGAGCGCCTGAACCCCCTTTCCCCAGAGACGATTTAGTTTTTCAAATCTATTTTGCATCTTCGCAGGGTAATTAGGATCCGATCAGCGGAACGTGCTGACTATACAATCTAGGAATCGCAAGAGAACTCGAACAGAGGTGGTCAGACGGCTGCTACTGGCGGCTAAGTTTTTGCCTTCCTGGTAGTTCCGTTAGTGAATATCGTTGCCTGAATTAGAAAACAGGACACTCAACACCAGGCATCGACGGCCGTACTAACCGCATACTCTGCCTACTCCTTCGTGGGTGCCCTAGATTGCGGGTTTCATCAACGAATAACTGTTTGAATCTTACTCCGCTCTTCTCCGACCCTCTCCCCCAAGCGTATCTCGCAATGAGTGAACTCGCGGTTAGTAACAGCCGCCTGATTTGTGCCATTTATGTGTCAAGGAGCCTGCCTACTTTAGCAGTAGTTTGATTGCGACATGCGGATGCCTCTTTGGAGGAGGCCAGACTTTTTTAACAAGCTGGGTATAGAGAAGATGAGATTTTGGCATACTGCTTTATATGTAGGAACCCTCCGCTACAAAAATTGAATGCTTGAAATTCACGAAGTCGTTACCTGAATTTTTGACATGCTTTTTAGCTGGTCTGTTATGCCCGTAAGCGACACAATAGCGAGCACGACTACGGTTCGTTTATGCTGGGGTTCTAGACTTTCCCAAAAGCGTGATCTTTGCCGCTTTTCATAGTATATTCATGTTAAACATCCTGACCTGACTTAGCTTTCGTGATTTCGTGGTTGTTGTAGAAGAATCAAACAAAGGAAAAGTCAATACCGACAGAAACCGGGGCGTCGGCAGAATTCGTCTGTTTCGAATGATCTTCGGTTGAGTCTTAAAAAACATTCCATCCTCGTTTTTCCCTTAAGAATGATCTATTCACTTGTGAAGAATTGGAGACGATTCAACGAGCTTCTGTGCGTAGGATCATTTCGGTGCATGGATGCCAGCTTTGAAAAATTCGAGAAGTTCACGTCCCATTTTTACAAGCTCGAACTAGCTTTAAAATTTAAGACTATCCCTTCTAGCCCGTTGTGTACTATACACTCTATGCATTTGTCTCAGGCTAGAATACATTTGAGCGCTTATGCGACTAGTGAAGACGGACAGCGTATGGGTCGAACGGGCAGGATATTAATATCTGCATATGCGCCTACTATTACAATGCTCACTATGTGTTTAAGATTTTGTCGAACACTCGTTATCGTCTATAATCTAAACGGTTCAAAAAGTGGTTGCTACCATAACGCCCTGGTTTATAGTGATGCCCCATCAAAGCCCCTTGGTGGGTAACATTTTTCAGATCGTACTCCGAGGATTCGATTACGTACGTCCCTACAGGATCCTTGACTTACGAAATTGTGTGGTCGCCAATGGGCAGAAAATGCAACAGATGGAACGACGCAATGATATTGTGAGTCCGAGCTGAAGATGCGTTGTTGCTGAATCCAGGTTCAAATGCAGTTTAAGAATTTGACGTTTTTCGTTAAAGGTGCCTAGTTATATGCTTGACGGTGATATAGTTGGGCTCGGATGGGGCAGGTCCACCGGATGATTTCCCCTTGTTCGATAATCCTACGTTAATAGCTGGTTCTGATTGTTTCTGGCAACTACAAAGCAGTTTACAAAGCAGCATTGGGGGAAGACAGGAAACCAGCTCTAAGGTACATTTCTCTCACGAGTTCCACCCTGCTCGGGCCATTTTAAAATAAATAGTATACGTAGCTTGGATTTTCGGCCGGGCCGGCGTCAGGTTGCACAATATAGCCACCAGAATAGCCGAGGTTAATCGCCACAAGACCCGTTTTGCCAAATTCTAATCTTTCTGAGCGTCCGCATTTAATACTGTTTATGTTGTCACGGCTAAACAGAGATCTAGCTTGCCATCTTTCAAAGGCTGGGTTCCTCTGTAGCTTCAAATAGCTGTTTTTTAGTCCTTTTTTTAACGGGAAGGAAGGTCCTTATGCACGAACGGTCATTATTTTGTTGTGGGCTGGCAGGTATGAGACTTAGCCGTTTGAGCGCTGAAACCGGCCAGTCGATAAGGGTTCTATATTAAAAAATTCTAAATTTTCGGTAACCTAAAAACCTCAGAAATGCATTTCTTAAACTTTTTTTACATCGCTTATTTACATCCTTAGATTTTCGTATAATGGCGCCATGAATGGATAAACGCTGTATTAAAGAGTCAATAGGTCTGCTTCGAAAAATGGGTGATGTAGCCTCTATGAAAGCCTCCAGGCCGTGTATCTAGTTGTACTTACTTGTTAACCACTGGAGGAATTCTCCTTTCAAAATCCGTGCAATTTACATCAAGGCGCGACGGGTCCTCACCTACTGTGTGTTTGTGATGCTGTTCTGTGTTAAGAACAAAGGTGCCTATAAACTCTTCTGGTTCGTCACCAGATCTAGAACGCTAAATTTACATTAGACTTAACTAAACACTAAAGACGTCCGATCGATTTTTTCAGCTTTCCTCGCCTTAGTATTACAGTGATAGTTTTGGTCGCCATGGAGAATTGTTCAGGACATACGTCTTTCAAAACATATTCATTATAATTTTATTACTTGAGCTCTATGCCTCTAAGTACGATCGATTGCTTAATAGTTTCAATAGTGCATAGGCAATGTGTCTTCCGGCGATCGTCTGAACACATGTGGCATGGTCTGTTTGAAACGGACATTTTTTAGAGTTTAATTGGCTCCGAAGGCCAGCTTTATTGGAAATATTCAATGGCCGTACCGCGCGTAAAAATCGCTTAAGTACTTCTGACTTAGGTTGAAGCATGATTTGCGACCGCAATGACGGTAAACTCTCCCTGTCATCTACACTTCATATAAAAACACCTCTATTGGTAATTACATGCCACAGCTGGCATCTGTCCATAGTTTTTCCTTCGTTGACGGAAAAGCGTACGAATACCCTCTATATATAACATGGCTTCATAGGCTGTTCAGGAACCTGGTCCAATGTAGTCTAAGGATAAAACAAAAAAACAGTTTAAACAATAAGAAGCTCGATGATTCGCTCTGGATAACTAAAAAGAAACAATGGCCTCTGTAGGTTCTAAATCAACAGTCCTTTTTCACATCTGAAAATAATGTGATTTATTTGCAACTTACAGGCAGTTAGCTACTCCGCCAGACATACCTTTCTGCTTACGTTCATTGTATGAGGAGTTTTCAACTGATATCTGGCACCTTCTGCTATCTGCAAAAATTAAATTATGAGTATACTCTCCATTAGCATGATGAACAGTTTAGAGCTAACTCCTGGTCTGTGATTACATTTGGATTCAAACTAATGTAGCTTTCTTTGATCAGACTTTTCGAGGGGTACTGAAATATGGATTTGCAACTTCCCATCGACCGATGCATACAAACATGCCCGCATCAAACACAGACAGTATAGACTTAAACATGTCTGTCCTAGGTGTCACAATATAATCCGTACACTCAATCAATAGAATATCTTAGAGTACCTTGTTGAGGACCGCTAATTATAGTTAATGAAGCATTCTGGTAGATCATTGCGAACACCGCAATAGATGTGTATATATATTGTTTGTTTTCGATGCTGCCAACAACCCATCAGTGTCTGTATAAGGATCCTGAAAGGGTTAAAAGTATAACAAATGTGGTCGAGTCTAAAGCGTTTCTTCTAAAAGCCCGAATATAAATTACTATCGTAAAAGGAAAAAATGAAAAATTTACGACTTCGTCTTAAACATTAACTAGTAGTTCTGGCAGATAACGGAAAACATTTAGTTGTGCATGTATCCATGGAAAACTAGAAATACAGTGGTAAAAGCTCAACTATTTTTCCAAGGAGTACCTTGAACTGCTATCAGAAGCACAAATTTAATGCAAAACAGTACTAGACATTAGTAATGGTTTTCGTGCAAAGGTGCTGCTCAGCTACCGTTTCCTAATTAATGCCTACTGCACGCACCGTATCTGCGGCTGCCGAATTGATTAGATCGTTAAATAAAACGTACAAAAAAATTGGTATACGTATTGCCCAGACGTCAAACGCAGCGACGATGTAGACTTAAGATGGAACTAAGCGGCCCGCGCACCTATACCGTCCGGATGACTCGATCGTACAACGGGTCGCGTCCGCGTCAAGAGTAATAAAGGACACACGAACGGCGAACTGTTACTAGGGATTTTTAGTCCGTTCGTCCGGGTGGAGCTCGCACTGCCTCAAGGTTGTAGGTTAATATGATGAAGTAGCGTGTGTTTTTTGGGCAACCCAGTATTTTATTGTTCATGAGATAGAAGAGGGCTGGTCTAAATACGTACGGCAATTGAAAGCGTATTTGTTACGGGTTCTATATCCGATAACCATGGACGTTATAAGCTCATTCTGACGTCGAAAGTGAATGAATTTTAATTGCAATAGGCTTAGTCAGGTTTATAATTGAACATATAATATAACAAACACTGCGATAGAATGAGCATTGAGACGACCTGGCTTCTTGCTCGCTCGCACAAAACTCAGGACTGTAGTCGCATTACCATGAGCACTCACGAAGATAAACTGACCCCATTACACCTACGACCCCCGCTACCACAAGTAACACTGTCGGACTACATTAATATATGCTATTTCTCCGGCAGCTGGCAACGCTTGGTTGATCCCACAGGATGATGTCACAGCGACTGTCTGGTGGCGGATTTTAATGGACGTTCACCGTATATCTCTATCGTAATGTGGAATATCTAACAATCGTATTAAGTTCCTACTGTAGAGTAGAGGATGGACGAGCGTTCTCCTGGCGAAAGCGAATATAGTAGCATTGGCTAGAAGGTCTACGCGAGCCAGGCTACAACGATTTAGAAATGAAAGCTACTGTTCCTTTATGCGGGAGCATGTACGTTAACTCCTGAACGAGAAGGAGTGGTAAAATCGATAATCGCATTACGACATATCATCAGGTGAAAGGATATACCGAAAATTATCCGTTGTCAGTGCCGAACTAGGACCTGAAAAAAGCAAAAACTAATCCATAGCTTTTGTCTTGCATGCAAATTAGTTTACACAAAGCTGCCACTAAAGGCCAAGTTGCCAACATGAAGAACACAGCCACCCTCTTACCCGCGGCGTGCCTCTCTCAGAATATACGGCCCAGTTATGTCAGCTGCGGTAAGGGATACGTATATGGTATATATATATATATATATATATATATACCATATGTTCATCACTTACTATATTGAAGTATAAAAGTCACTTGACTATTTAATGAGGAACTTTCAACTGTGAGGTGCCTTCGCTAGACGCTGTAGATATTTTTTTTTGGGGTTTACTTATTTGTTCGATGTTAATCTCATTTTGGCTTCATTTCAGCATATGAAACTAGGCTCGAATGATGCAATATTATTTAGAATACGAAAATGGCAACGTATAGCAATTTCCCTGTGGCCACTCGAGTCAACAAAATTGTGTATGGATCTCTAACAAAAGCCTAGAATTGAGAAAGGC